>NC_083571.1:91106387-91406387 GCF_027579695.1 Neoarius graeffei
AACATAACAGCTGTGGATGGAGACCTGAACCCCAATGCTGGGCCTTTTGCTTTCGAGCTTGCCAACCGACCCGCTGATGTTCGCCGCAACTGGACACTCACTCGTCTCAGTGGTATGACACATATCTGAATGGTATCATAAACCTTACCCATCTTATCACTCTTCCCAGAACTGTTGCCATTATTTAAAATAACAGAAGGACTGCATGATAGATCCTGCATTTCATCATGTTCTTGGTCTTTATTGTTGCACAAATGTGATGTTAACATTAACATGGGTAAGGTTCAAACCTATTTTTACTCTTCAAGCTTTTTCCCGTGTGCAGCATGAAGTATGTTTTGTAATTATTTGTCACCAAAATTTATTTACAAAAAAATTATCACCTTGGGAATAAATAATGTTAATGGAATGTCCATTCATTCATTCATTCATTTTCAGTAACTGCTTTTTCTTGGTCAGAGTAGCAGTGGTTTTCTAAGGCTATCCCTGGAGCAAGGCAGGAATACATCCATTCACACCCTCATTCACACTTCTGAGCAATGTAGCATAGCCAAGCCACCTACCAGCATGTTTTTGGGAAGGGGTAAAAATTGGGAGATCATGTGAAACTCCACACAGACAGTAACCCAAGCTCACAATCAAATCAGGACCCTGGAACTGTGAAACAGCAATGCTTCTCACTGCGCTCTTTAATGAAATTTAATTTTAAAAAGGTGCAAATTCCATTCTTTACTTTTATGTTTGCTTAAACACATATGTTGTAATAGATATGTGGTATAATAACATAAATAAACTACACTAATACATTTAATTTAATTATTATTCAAGCTCATGGTGTGGTTGTGGCTGTTTCTGACTTAGGTGACTATGTCCAGTTGAGCCTGAAAATCGGGCACCTCCAGAGCGGAATCTACGAGGTTCCCATCATCATCACAGACTCTGGAAACCTGCCGATGGCAAACACATCACACCTGCACGTGAAGGTGTGCCAGTGTGATCACCATGGAGACTGTGTGGATATGGAGCGCATTATGGCTGCCGGTTTGGGTACTGGAGCCATCATTGCCATCCTCATCTGCATCATCATCCTGCTGGGTGAGTTATTCCCTGTCGTATATATGCACAAAACGCAATATGTCTTAAATGTTTATGCTTTAGGGAATGAGGAACTAGAATGGGAGTTTTATCACCAATGAGACTTCCTTTATGCTAAAGGCTACGCATGGCTCATTTTGTACTGTGTTCTTTCTCTGTATTTGCCTATGCACATGCTCTTTGTGTAGTGCTAGTGCTGATGTTCGTGATGTGGATGAAGAGGAGAGATAAGGAGCGGCAGGCGAAGCAGCTGCTGATCGACCCGGAGGACGATGTGCGAGACAACATCCTCAAATACGACGAGGAAGGCGGAGGAGAGGAAGACCAGGTACAAACACGGTGCTGATTTTTGGAAACACACAGTTTAGCTAAAACTCTGATAAATCAGGGATAAAATTAACTCATGTTTAAGGTCTTTGATTTTCTGTAAAGCTGCTTTGCGACAATGTCTGTTGTTAAAAGCGCTATGCAAATAAGCTTGACTAAAAAAGTGATGTGCCATATTCACTGCTGTGGGTCCAATGTGCAGCACTCTGTAGGTGCAAATACTTCTGAAATAGCAGAACATTCAGATGGTATCTACACCTAGGGGCATGGAAAACTACCAAAGAAAGCTGTCACTCTCTCTTCCTTGTCTTTTCCTCACCATCGTGTGTGTGTGTGTGTGTGTGTGGGCAGGATTATGATCTGAGTCAGCTGCAACAGCCAGACACTCTGGAGCATGACCTGGTGAAGCCAGTTGGAATCCGCCGGCTGGATGAACGCCCGCTGCATCCGGAGCCCAGCTACCCACTTCGTTCTGCTGCTCCACACCCTGGAGACATCGGAGACTTCATCCATGAGGTTTGTGTGTGTGTGTGCGCACATGCATGCACGTGTGTGTGTGTGTGTACGCAGATGTGTTCTGTCTCGCCATATAAACTGCTGGATGGCACCAGTGATAAGAGCTAATGGTGATTGATTGGCTAATTGGACCTCAATCCTATTAGTTTAGATGGACATTAGTCTGGCTTAGGTATTCAGTATCATCCTCAGTGGTCTGTGTGAGTATGTTCACACACACACACACACACACACACATACACACACACACACACACACACACACACACACACACAGAGGGACCAAGAAAAAGAGATCCTGCAGTAAATTACACTCACTGTTCACTTTATTAGGTACACCCATAGGCCTGGTGTTTTATGCAGTTATCTAATCAGCCAATTCCTTGACAGCAGCACAATGAATAAAATAATGCAGATACAAATCAAGAGCTTCAGTTAATGTTCACTTCAAACATCAGCATGAGAAAAATTGTGATCTCTGTGACTTTCACTGTGGCATGAGTGTTGGTGCCAGATGGACTGGGTTGAGTATTTGAGAAACTGCTGATCTCCTGGGGTTTTCACACACAACAATCTCTAGAGTTTAGACAGAATGGTGTGAAAAACAAAAAACATTGAGTGAGTGACAGTTCTGTGGGTGGAAATGCCTTGTTGATAGAGAAGTCAGAGGAAAGTGGCCAGATAGGTTCGAGCTGCCGGGAAGGATGTAGTAACTCGTAGCAACTCTTTACAACCGTGGTGATCAGAAAAGCATCTCAGCATGCAATAGCAGAAGACCACATTGGGTTCCACTCCTGCCAGCCAAGAACAGGAATCTTAGGATCAAGAACAAGTTGCTATTAAAGTGGCCAGTGAGTGTATATTAGGAGCCCAGTAGGGAAGAGTGAGAAAATCTTTGAAAGTGGAAATTAATTAAATATCACACATGAGCTTAAATAGTGGTGCAGTGGTTAGCATTGTCCCCTCACAGCAAGCAATTTCTGGGTTTGAACCTTTCTGTGTGGAGTTTGCTTGTTCTCTTCATACCTGTGTGAGTTTCCTCCTGGTGCTCTAGTTTCCTCCAAAGACATGCAGGTTAGGTCAACTGGCTACTCTAAATTGCCCAAAGGTGTGAATGTGAACGGCTGTCTGTCTCTCTGTCTTAGCTCTGTGATAGACTGGTGACCTGTCCAGGGTGTATGCCGCCTTTTACCCATTGTCAGCAGGGATTGGCTCCAGCTCATGCATGACCTGTAATGGATAACTGATTTAGAGAATGAATGAATTAAGGATATTAGCTTAAGTAAGAGCACTTAAGCAGGTACTCCTCTATTTAAGCTGAGTAGAAATATATCTGCTGGCTGACACTATGGTATTTTTCCTCAAGTGTATTCCTGTACTACTATTTCGACTACATGCTCTCACTGTGCAGTATTAAACCAGTATTTTGCAGATCAGCTTGTGATTGTAACCCTGCATAATGATATTCTGTTTGCACTACAGAATGTTATGTGAGCTTGGTGTGTAGGTTACTGCCTAATAACTGATACCCAGTATCCATAATAATTGATACAACTGTGTCTTAACATCAGGCATCGTCAGTCATACATTTCAGAAGTAGTCTCACAGACACTGTAATGTTTTTGTACTACTTGAACAGAGGCAAAGGAAACGCTTCATCATCACAGTTCTCATAATCAAGCAGTTGCAAGGCCTAGTGTGAGGATACCTAGCAGATTATTATGCCGCTTTTCCACAACTGCTGTCATCTTCTCTTTTCCATGATTCTCTTTTTATCTACTTCTCTCCATTCCTCTCCACTGCTCTCAATTTCTCTTCTCCTCTCCACTCTTTTTATTGCTCTTTCCATCCTACTTCCCCCTCCTTTTCTGACCACAGCTGTCCTTTACCATCTTCCGTTACTCATTTTCCTCCCAAGGCTACAACACTTGAGTGCCCTGCAATATGTTCATGCAGCACATAAGATATTTTTGGATGGCACTCCGCTATGAATATTTTAGAAAATTGTCATGTAAGAGGATCATTTTCTAATATTCTGGAAAACTGCACATCTCTCTTCTTTCTTCTTCAGGGTCTGAAGGCAGCCGATACAGACCCCACGGCTCCTCCGTATGACTCTTTGCTGGTGTTTGACTATGAGGGCAGCGGCTCCACTGCCGGCTCACTCAGCTCACTGCACTCATCTAGCTCTGGAGGCGAGCAGGACTACGACTACCTCAATGAATGGGGACCACGGTTTCGCAAACTAGCCGACATGTACGGCGGAAATGACGACTAAAGCACCCAGGCGTTACAGAAAAAAAATTTAAATAGAAAATTTAAAAAAAGTGGCACTTTTTTAAAACATGGGACACAGGACAGTGTGTAAAATTAGAAAGAAGAATATTTCCCCAATGAGAAAATGAGACAGAGGGGAAGGAAGATCACCATGGCAACACTACTGGCTCCTTCCAGGCTTTGTGCCAAAGCCAAAGAGCACAAGGTGATGGAATCTGGACTCCATCTCTGGATCAGGCCAGTTTGTTGCCCAAGACTGCAGGACCATCGGTGCAAAAAATGAACAACACTGAAGGAATGCTCAAAGAACATTGAACCGAATGCTCAGTTACACTTGAATCTCACAGTACAGAAGCACTGGGATATTATGTGCCTTTTTGTACATTTTTTGATTGATTGGTTTCAATTCATTTGCTTTATTGGCTCTGAGTTTTGGAGTAGTTCTGTTGTGAGCCTGTTTATAGAATACGGTTATGCTTCAACACACTTCTGTTTGTACATCATAGCATGGCGCTGTTAGACGCCATCACGCCTTGCCCTGAAGTAAAAATGAGACTGAGAGAACAGCATTGTACAGTATGCTAGAAATTAGATGTCAAGTTTCATGTCATTGTTTCTATTTTCTCTCTCTCTTTTTTTTCACCAAAAGTTTAACTTATGCAGACAGTGCAAAGGGGAAACCCTCATCGTTGTTTAGTAGCAAAATTTTTTTGTTAGGATAAATTCCTCATTTTTATTTATTTTTTATTTTTTTATGTGACATCTTGTCTCACAAATAAAACTTATTTTTTGTTCGATCTCCATCTGCCTTAGTCAACCTATGGTATTCTTAATTTTTTTTTTTTTTACTACACTGTAAATTAAATGGTGTGTACATAGTCCCCTCCCCCGTTTTTTTTTTTTTTTTTGATGTAGTCTATGAAGAAGTACAAGGAGTGTGAAAGAGTTGTATATGTATAAGTTGACTACAGACAAAAAGCTTTTTTGCATGTTTTTATCTTTTAAGTATAAAAAGGAATTTCTAAAATTGATTTACCCACAAAAAACATGTCTAAATGTCTATCATTGGAGAGACACAACACCAGTGAGGCAGCAGTTTTATCCGGATACATGTACACAACCCTCTCCTCTGCCTGTTCAGGCTTTATGTGCCAGCATAAAGTAATTAGATGTAATTTTGTAAATGTCTTTGGCTGACTTTCCTCTAAATTCTTTCATTCCAGCAATCCACTGATATACATTATACAGATTGGTGAAATCATGTCTTCTATGGTAAATGGTTTGAGTCAAGTTTTCAGAGATTTATGCCTGAGTAATCGATGAATATGGAGATGGAGAAATTTTGGGAATCACTGCTGCTGTCTCTCCATTTAAAAAAACAAACGAAAAAAAAAAACTAAAGTGTGTGTGTGTGTGTGTGTGTATATATGTGTGTGTGCGTGTGTGTGTGTGTTGATTACAAGCTGTAGTCACAGAAGGGCCAAGCAGTATGGAGGTAATTACCTGTCAAAAGTAATTAGAACTGAATGTAGTGCCAAAATAGTTTTTTTTTTTTTTTAATGAATTGCAAGTCTGTAGTAAATTTTGTAAATCTATAACTTGTACCATTTGAGAAGCCTTTTTATGCACCCATTTCTTACAACATATTTTATATCCATAGCATGTTTAGTTTCAGCACCGCCCTCTCAGGTCTCTGGAGCTATGCGCTTGGATTAAAATACAGTACAGTCAAATGTTTCATTTAAAACCTCTCAAGTTTCACATGATTGCATGCTTTAATAGCATAACCTGATTTTCTTGTAAATGTAGCATGAAAGACTTCCTTAATTATGATTTCATAATTGCAAAATACAAAACGGTTATAGGTTTACAGATCTGACTATGGATTTGTGTTTCATCATTACATTTCCATACTATTTGACAGGAAACTCCATAGAGCAGCCCTTGTCTATAGGACCAGTGTGTGTAGTTGTACAATACACACTCAGGTGACTGATGGTAAGAAGTTGATCAACAGCTGCTGAGTGATTGGCAGCTATGAAAGAGTTCAGTGAGCTTGTTTACTGTTACTTGTTGATGTTATGAACCATTGCTGCCCATCTGGCCAATAAAAGTTTAATTTTTCGAAATAGTGTCAGTACTCTTGCCTTTTTTTTTAATTAGCGAGTGAGCTCTAAATGCCTTTTTTGAATTATTTTCATCATTTGCCTCTTACATTGTTTTATTATATGTGAACACAGTGGCAATATTATGCTAAGCTTGTATTAACAACATCCTGCAGATAAATAATAGTTGGTCTTATTTGCACATATTTGCAGCTGTTTCACAAGAACCTAAAAAGGAAAAATAAAGCACGTCATCTAATATTCTTAATTATTTATAATTATTCCTGTTTGTATCCCACTCACAGTCCATCTAGTCATTTAGGCAAATTATTGTATGCCAGTGGCTTTAGCTATTTAATTAGTGAGCGTGTGTGTCCATGCATCCTACATGATACAGTGGAAAAAATGAGCACACAAACACACAATCTTGTATCTTTGTGGGGACATTCATTGACATAATGCATTCCCTAGCCCCTTACCCTAACTCTCACAACTAAATGCCTAACCCCAACTCTGATCCTAACCTAACATCCATCATCACCGCTTATCCCGTGCAGGGTCACGGGCAAGCTGGAGCCTATCCCAGCTGACTATGGCCGAGAGGCAGGGTACACCCTGGACAAGCTGCCAGGTCATCACAGGTTCTGACACATAGAGACAAATAACAATTCACAGTCACACCTACAGTCAATTTAGAGCCACCAATTAACCTAACCTGCCTGAACTGTGGGGGAAACCAGAGCACCCAGAGGAAACTCAACACAGACACAGAGAGAACATACAAACTTCACACAGAAAGGTCCCCATACCTTCTTGCTGTGAGGCGCTAGTGCTAACCACTACACCACCGTGCCACCCCTGAACCTGAAGTCTTTACCCTCAAACAACCTTTTGATGAAGTGAGGGCCAGCCAAAATGTCCTCACTTCCCAAAAATGTCCTAACTCTGTTGGTAAAAAAGCATATTCCAGTCCTCAATATCTAGCAAGTACACACACACACACACACACACACACATTTTCTATGACTCCCAATCACGCCTCTAGAAGCTGTCATTGGTCTGTCACTCTCTTTTCTTCTTCTTTTCAGCCTTTCTAGGAATTGGGATTATTGTGCCAACATCAAAGCGCTGCCTCCTTCTGTCCCTATGCTTGTGAGAGACTGAGCGAGTGACAGTGTGCAAAGGCATCAGCCCAGGCTTGATGCTGCAGCTCATATAAATCAGGCAGAATGAGTAGCTCTCCTTCTGCATCTGTCCTGCCCTTGTGCCTGCGACATACCCTCTATAGGTTTTCTATATTTTATAGGCCATTTCATATTTGTGCCACTTTCTGCCTCTCTTCTCTCTTTGTGCTTGCTTTCATTAAAATCTCAGCTGTTCATTGGTGCTCTCATCTCCTTGTTAGGCGAGAGCAGTGTGCACGTGAGTGTACGTGTTTAGAGAGTGAGTCAGTTGGAGTCTCAGAGGCTAAAAATAAGCCATGCTCTGCTGGCTTGAGGATGAAGATGACATTGATCAACTACTGATACAGGGATAGGAGATTTCTCTCTCTCTCTCTCTCTCCCCTCTGTGGTCTCCCCCCCAACCATGCCCTGGTTATGTAGGCCAGATTTCAGTAGCTCCACTGTGGTGTGTGTGTGTGTGTGTGTGTGTGTGTGTGTGTGTGTGTGTGTGTGTGTGTGTGTGTAAGACTTTCAAGTCAAATTTTCATTGAAGTGTTATCTCACACATCACTGATTGCGCTGTGTCTCTGTTGCACTAACAGTATTACAAGCTAACAGCTAAATGCTCTAGATGTCTGCAAGCAAAATAAGACACATTCACAGCACCCCATTACAATCATCCATTGCACCTCTAATGACTTTAATCCAGGCCCATCTTCTATCTCACTGAGCCCCTCATATATGGCTGTAGGGAATGGAGATTGAATTTGTTTGCTGGTTCAAGATCCCTATACTTGTGACTGTATTTGAAAAGGAAGCATTTCTACTAATTCTAATTTAAGACTACACATTGGGTCCTTGCAGTGCTCTTATGTGGTCCTGCAGGGTGTTGTTGTTGTTGGTGGTGGTGGTGTTTTTTAGATACCAAAACTCTCTCAGCTCAAGCCAATTATTTGGACAGGAATTTTCCCAATAACTTGAAAGTTGTGTTTGCTAACACTGAGTCTTTTAAATAAATTCCATCTACTCAAACTGAGCATCACTTCGGGAACAGTGGTTCTACTTGATTACAATTTCTCAGCACACTTTTCAGCCCCATGTTTGACTCTGTGATCATAATGCAAAGACAAATCTAATGTAGTAGCACGTACAGTATTCTTGATATTTCTGAAAGTGGTGTAATTGTTAATAAAGTTTGGGATATTCAATCACATCAACATTTTGTCCTACTTCAGCCACTCAGCACAAAATTCTACTTCAGTATTTTAGTTAGGTATTTTTTAATGAGTTTTTTGTTTTCCTTTTTTTTTTTTTTTAACTCTCTTGCCAGATCTTTGTGCATGAGCACTCTAGGAAATGGTGTATATTTGGCACCATGTATATGATGGCAATCAATTTGGCATTTAATTTGTTTTGTTAGACTATATAATGTTACTTGCATAGCCAACATGTATTCTAAGTATTCTTATTTCTTATTCAGTCTGTTTTATGAAAGATCTTGTCAATTTATTTTCATGATTTAGCTTCTTGATTTTAGCTATAGCTTCTGTGGTGAATTTATCACTGACTCCACTTTAGAGATTTCTGAATTTCTGATTTTAGTTGGACGAGACTGTCATGTCATGGCATCCAACTACACTACCCAGAATACAATGCAGCCTATAAACATGGCCGTGGACTATGACACCCAACAACCACAGAGACTGATCACACACTTGAACCCAATCACTCAATGACAGCCACACAGTATATAAAGACTCACACCAACTACTCATTGTGAAGGATATGCTCTGATACCATTTGATATCAAGTAATCTGTGGTTGGTAGAAGAGAGCAACTGGACTTGCTTGAAAAGTCTTGAAGACGTTTTGCCTCTCGTCCGAAAGGCATCATCAGTTCTGTCTGTCTAATAGGGAGTATCAAGTATTTATCCTCTCATGGATCATAATAGAATCCAAATCAGAATGCTGATGGCTGCATTGAAGGTGGCTGATAGATGTCATAGACACCCACCTCTGTTCAGTGATAGTCGTTCCAGGCTGACAAAATTGAACGATCCTCTCTGGCTAAGATGTCTGCCAGTTTTCTGGAAGTCCTCTCATACTCCCGCACTAGTCGAAGGGTACTCATCCCAAAGTGTGTAGAAACATATCTTGCCTTTCGGACGAGAGGCGAAACGTCTTCAAGACTTTTCAAGCAAGTCCAGTTGCTCTCTTCTACCAACCACAGATTACTATGTACCTGGACGACTGAGTATCTTCACAGATATATTTGATATCAAGCTTTTCCATTGTCATAGTCTATCAGGTTTTCTGATCCTGTTTTGGTTTTCATGTTTTTGCCTTGCCTAGTTCATGCTGTTTGTTCATTGCCTGACCATTGCTTTTTTTCTTGACCACACTCTTGTCTCATGTTTTGGATTATCCTGTAAGTTTGTTAAATAAAGCTATTGTTTGCTTGTGTCTGCATCCATATCTGCCACCTGCCAGGGACTATTTGGTAGAGCTTATATTAAGCCTACTGAAGTACTAACCTGAATTAAAGCTAAAACAGAATTAAAACTTTTCCCAAATCACAGAAAATATTGTGACTGGTTTCATGCTTTAAAGCCAAACAAAACCCAAAAAATAAACTCCATTTGCTGATCATGGCAAGTGTCCTGATGTGCCCCCCACATGTTTTAATTAAAACTAAAACTTTATAACAATTTATCCATTTTAAAAGTTGTGGTATTGCTAAAAATAGGCTTACCTGGGCATGGACATATGCACTGAAACCAGATATCCACTTGTGACATAGCTTGCAGACTAGCACACCATTTGACGTAGTAACACAGAGCCATCAACTCACAAATTTTCCATAACTTTTTTGTAGTTTTGTTGTGCAATCATAGAAAGTGTTCCTGAACAAAAAGCAATTCAACCGTATATGTTTCAACCAGAATATGAGCCCGAGGAAGAAGAAAGAAACAGCAAAAATGATTCCAATGATACCAGAAGCAATTAAATGCACCCATTTTGCCACTTGCGCCTTCAAAGTAATATCCTTTGTAGGATTGGGGATGGCAAAAAACAATTTCCCTTTATGACGTTTGGGCTTATTTTTACATCCGAACGCTTGACACTTGGGCATCGTCAGGGTTGTTTACAACTATTTAGGAGCAACGCATCCATGAAGTTTAAGCCTAGGCAAGTCATGTGGTGTAAGTTACATCACGATCTCAGATTTTCTCGCATACTTTGCACTCAGAGCACGATATTTGAACCTCAGAGGAAGTAAGATAGCAGTGTCCAGAGAAGTTTTATTTTAAAAGAAAATCAATCTGTACACAGTATATGAGTACAAATATGAACAAATGAATAATCAAACATGTCTTTTATGGATATAATTTGTCAGTACAAAGGAATTTATTGCTGGAATTTGTCTGGCTTTAATGTAATGGTTTTAATATAATCACGCAATGGCATCCCATTCAGGGAGTGTCCCTGCCTTGTGCCCAGTGTTCCCAGGTTAGGCTCCAGATCTGCTGCAACCCTGACTGGGATAAAGCAATGACTGAAGATTACTGACTAAATGAATATAGAAATTGGATTACAACAGGAAAATATGGCTCATTCCCAACCAAATGACGATACCCAGAAGTTATACAAATGGATGACGTCTATCAGAACTGCACATAAAGACTGAAAGCTACGAAGCAACATTTAGAACTACAAATGACTTCTCTGTGCTCTGTAATGGGTTTCTACAAAAGGATTTTAATTACTTCCACCAAAAGAAAAAAAAGTTAAAAGCATTGCTTCAAATTGTATGGTTTATGAAACAAAGGCTGGTAGTGATATTTTAGTATAGCAAATGGAGAAGGCTGAAGTATACATTTTATAAAACCCCAAATCAGAAAAGTTGGAACAGCATGGAAAATGCAAATGAAAAAAGAAAGCAATTTTCTAAATTTACTTTCACTTGTATATCTTTACAGACAGTATGAACCTAATTCATTATCTTGTCTGGTCAACTTCATTTCATTTGTTAATATACATCCAGTCCTATGTTTCAGGCCTGCAACACTTTCCAACAAAAGTTAGGATGGGGAAATGTACAGCTAGTAATGAGGTAAAGCAATTAAATAATGATATGATTTGACACAGATGATGTCAGCAGGTGATTGTAATCATGAATTGGTACAAAATCAGTATCCAGGAAAGGCCTAGTCTTTGAGGAGCAAAGATTGTCAAGAAGGATCTCCAAATTGTCAATAAATGCATGAGAAAATTATTGAAATGATTAAAAACAATGTTCTTCAAAGAAAGATTGGAAGGGATTTGGATATTTCACCTTCTATGGTGCATAATATCAGTAAACAGTTCAAGGAATCTGAAGGAATTTCAGTGCATAAGGGCAAGGGTGCAAGCCTAAGGCAAACACCTGTGATTGCCGATCACTCAGATGGCACTGTAACCATCATTCATTTATAGCTGATATAACCACATGGACTCAGGATTACTTTGGCAAACCTTTGTCAAGCACTACAATACGTAGTTACATTCACAAATGCCAGTTAAGACTTTACTGTGTAAAAAGGAAGCCTTATGTTAACTGTGTCTAGAAGCACCGTCGACCCATCTGGGCTCAGAGGCATCTGAGATGGACCATTATACAGTGGAAATGTGTATTGTGGTCAGACGAATCAGTATTTCAGGTCTTTTTTGGAAGAAATGGATGCTGTGTGCTCCAGCCCAAAGACAAAAAGGACCATCCAGGGTGTTACTAGCAATAAGTCCAAAAGCCAGGGTCTGTCATGGTATGGGGCTATATCAGTGCCCTTGGCAAAGCTAACTTGCACTTCTGTGATGGCAGCATTAATGCAAAAAATTACATTGAGATCTTGGAGCAGCATATACTGCCTTCAAGATGACATCTTTTCCAGGGATATTTCAATAAGTCAATGCAAAACCACATTCTGCACACATTACAAAAGCATGGCTGTAGAAGAAGAGGGTGTGGGTGCTAGACTGGCCTGTCCCCAATAGAGAATGTGTGGCGAATTTTGAAACAAAAAATGCGGCAATGATAACACTGTACTGTTGCACACCTTAAGACCTGTTTGCAGGAAGAATGGAACAAAATAACACACGAAACATTTCATTACTTGATGTCTTCAGTCCTTAAACATCTTTTAAATGTTGTGAGAAGGAACGGCAACATTATAAAGTAGTAAATGCTTTACCATCCCAACTTTTTTAAAAATGTGTTGTAAGAATCAAAATTTAAATGTGCTTATTTTGAAGAAAAAACAAACAAACGAGCAAAAACATGAGGGTAAAACATCAAATAATGTGCTCTTGTATTGCTTTGAATGCAATACAGGTCAAAAATTATTTACAAATCATTGTTTTCAGTTTCCACATACCATCTCAACTTTTTAAGAAGAAGAAGCCTTTATTTGTCACATGCACACTCAAGCACAGAGTGAAATTCATCCTCTGCTTTTAACCCATCTGAAGCAGTGAACACACACACACACACTGTATCCAGAGCAGTGGGCAGCCATACTATAGCGCCTGGGGAGCAGTTAGGGATTAGGTACCTTGCTCAAGGGGACTTCAGCCCTTCCACCCCATGTCTTTGAACTGTGGGGGAAACTAGAGCAACCGGAGGAAACCCATGCAGACACGGAGAGAACATGCAAACTCCATACAGAAAGGCCCATGCTGGTCGCTGGGCTCGAACCCAGAATCTTCTTGCTGTGAGATGACAGTGCTAACCACTGCACCACCATGCCGCCAACACAGCACATGGAAATGTACCTTTGAGCAACACAGTAGCAAATTTCAGTTGATTTCAAAGTCACATACATACATGTGTTCCCTTACCCTCTTCATCATCTTCCTTGCTATAATATCATGATATCTATCTCTCTGCATTGCACTAGTATCTGAGTCTGTCATGCATAAATAGCAGGACTGGAACATTAGCAGTGTGCATGGTTTGCCTATCATCCTTCACTGAGTGTCTGCTTCTGAATCTTTAAACCATTACATAGCTGAGCTTTCTCAGCAGGCACTTTCTCCGTGTTATCTCTCAACCCCCTCCAGTTGGAGGTAATATTAAAGTGAGGACATGAATCCTCTGTTTAATGCTCCTCCTATATCTATCTGGTGGAAGCACAAGCATGTTATCTCGACTCTAGCAGCATTCTACCATTTAATCACTTTCCTTAAACAGAATGAGACAGTAGGGGAAAACACGTGCGCCATAACATATATGTAAAATATGAAGCACCTTAAATACTATCCAAGCAGTCAAATATCCCTTTTAATTAGCATGAATTGATCATTTTCATTTTTCATTTAATTTGCTCTCCATTGCTCTAACTCTATCTATTGTTACTGGCCTTGACATTTTTTTTCATAATCTGTTTGGGAGCTTTGAAAGCTAAGGATTGAGTGTGAATTCATCTTCTCTCTTTTCCCAGAATCCCAGAGGACAGTCAGAGACAAAGCTTTATTCACTCCTCTACATGGCCAGTATTAGGCCTGCTCTCCAGCTCTCCACTGAAAAATTACAATAAAACCACAGATTACCTGTGTCACTCATTTGTTTTTGTTTATCCTGCCATTTTACAGTGTCCTTCACATTTATTAGCACCCCTTGTAAAGGTTAGTAAAAATGATTAGAAAAAAACCCTCCTTTTGTTGAAGTAGCTTCATCTCAGACTGAAAAAAGAGAAAATCCAATTGAAATAAATTTATTCAGAGAAAAACAAATCCCTCATCAATAAATAATTATTTTCAATAAAAACACATGCCACTATTATTGGCACCCCTGGAAATTACAGTGAACACAATGTAACTGAAACATGTTTCCTATTTAAATTGTACATTTTTGACTTGATTGGAGTGTGTAGAAACTTTCAAGCTGTAATCCATGACTTCCTGAGGTACAAACATGAGGTGACACAGAGGACAAAATCCCTTAGTCATCCATCAACAAGGAAAAGATAAGAGAACACACAAACCAAATGAGGGAGAAGTGTGTTGACCTTCATAAGTCGGGGAATGGTTATTCAAAAAGATAGCTACTCACCTGAAAATGTCCATTTCTACAGTTATGGCAATAATAATAATAATAATAATAATAATAATAATAATAATAATAATAATAACGTGGACACAAACTGCAACTGATACAAATTTGCCTAGAAGCAGACCCTAGTTTATTTTGCCCCCACATACAGTGAGGAGGATGGTAAGAGAGGCTAAAATAATAATAATAATAATAATAATAATAATAATAATAATAATAATAATAATTTAAAAAAACACCCAAGGAATACTGTTTGTGAATTACCAGAAAAAGTAAACTCTTGGGGTTTCCAAGTTTCCAAAACCACCATCAGATACCATTTCCATTCCAACAGATTATTTGGAAGGAACACCAGAAAAAGCTTTTTTGTTAGTTAACCACAAATGTAAGCACCTGGAGTTTGTAAAACGTTACTACAACTTTGACTGAAACTGTGTTCTATGGTCTGATGAAACAAAAATGGAGCTTTTTTGGCAATAAACACTCAAGGTGGGTTTGGTGTAAAAAATAAGAATGGCTATAATGAAAAAAAAAAAAAAACCCTATCCCAACTGTAAAATATGGAAGTTCTGTGATGTTTGGTGGCTGTTTTTCTTCCAAAGGCCCTGGAAAACTTGTTAGGGTACATGGCATCATGGACTCTATGAAATATCAGGACACTTTAAATCCAAATCTGGCTGCCTCTGTCAGGAACCTAAAATTGGGTGGTCATTGGACCTTCCAGCAAGACAATGATCCAAAGCATATGTCCAAATCAACACAAAAATGGTTAGCTGACCATAGAATCATGCTTCTTCCATATCCATCTCAGTCCCCTGACCTGAACCTCAGTGAAAACCTGTGGAGTGAGCTGAAGAGGAGAGAGCACACAAGGACCCTTGATGATCTGGAGAGATTCTCATCTCATCTCGTCATCTCTAGCCGCTTTATCCTGTTCTACAGGGTCGCAGGCAAGCTGGAGCCTATCCCAGCTGACTACAGGCGAAAGGCGGGGTACACCCTGGACAAGTCGCCAGGTCATCACAGGGCTGA
This sequence comes from Neoarius graeffei, assembly GCF_027579695.1. Classification (NCBI taxonomy): domain Eukaryota; kingdom Metazoa; phylum Chordata; class Actinopteri; order Siluriformes; family Ariidae; genus Neoarius; species Neoarius graeffei. Next base: position 91,121,989 of record NC_083571.1, read on the forward strand.
CACATAGACACAACCATTCACACTCACACCTACGGTCAATTTAGAGTCACCAGTTAACCTAACCTGCATGTCTTTGGACTGTGGGGGAAACCGGAGCACCCGGAGGAAACCCACGCAGACACGGGGAGAACATGCAAACTCCGCACAGAAAGGCCCTCGCCGGCCACGGGGCTCGAACCCGGACCTTCTTGCTGTGAGGTGACAGCGCTAACCACTACACCACCGTGCCGCCCGGAGAGATTCTGTAAAGAGGAATGGTCTCAAATGTCCTGCTCTGTATTCTCCAACATTGTAAAATGTTATAGGGAAGACTCAGTGCTGTTTTACAGGCAAATGGAGGTTGTCCAAAGTATTAAATGCAGAGTTGCCAATAATAGTGGCATGTGTTTTTGTTGAAAATAAAATTAACAAAAACATTTTTTGTTCAAAAATTTCTTGATGAGGGATTTGTTTTTCTCTGAATAAATTTATTTCAAGTAAAAGTTGGATTTTTCTCATTTGTTCAGTGTGAGATTACGCTACTTTACAAAAAGGTAGAATTTTTCTAACCCGTTTTGCTAATATTTACAAGGGATTCCAATAATTGTGGAAGGAACTGTATGTCACATTTCAAAGTCAATTTTGTGTGTGTGAGAGACAGAGAGAGAAAGAGTTGACAGGAGATTATTTTACTGCCAGAAGTCAAGACCACAATAACAGTTTAAGCAGTAAGCAGGATTCCATTAGCTTTCTCATCTAGATTTCTTTTGTTTTAATAAAATACCCATCCTCACCTCAATCCACCCCATTCATGCATAGTTTTATATTTATTTCTCACTGAAACTTTAATTGAATGCTTGCTGTCCTGTTTGGAAACTATGTGCAAGTTCATTCTGTTTACTCACATATTTGACGTACAGCAGATCATATTCAGCCATAAGCCAAGAAAATTTTATTTTATCAAAATAAGTTTTTCACCATGTCACATGATTGGATGAGAGACACAATGATGGACAGATGGAAGTGGAAGAGTTTTATTAAAAGCAAGCTGGCAAACAGTTCCAAAACATGAGGCAAAGAGAATAAATGGAAACAGGCAGAGTTCAGGCGATTAGCAAACAGTAAAATCTAGGCAAGGTGATCGGGAAAACAGAAAACACAGTCGAAGCCACAGTAGCAAAACAGTAATCAAATCTTGGTAACATCAGATATAAGGAACAGATCATATACTTTGCAAAGTCTGTGTGAGGACAGTCCTTATATGTGCGAGCTGTGATTAGACTCTGATCAGGAACAGGTGCATGGCAATTATTCCTTATGAGATTGAGCATCGCACTGTATGCAAGCTGCAGTCTGAGGCACTCCACTGCTCACTCCAAATGCCAACATGCACAGATGTGACACACTGCAAATGAAAGCTCCACTGCATCAGATTTTTACTGTTGCTAATGAAAAATGATAGATAGATAGATAGATAGATAGATAGATAGATAGATAGATAGATAGATAGATAGATAGATAGATAGATAGATAGATAGATAATGATTACTGAGTTGGGGGGACAGAATGTGTTTTTTTCTACTTCTGTAGCTCTAAAATTTTTATTATTGGTTTATTTATTCCTTTTGGCAGTACAAACTGAATTACAAAGAATGTCAGCAGGTAAGACATAAAGCAATTCCATGAAATATAATAATATAAAAGCAATATTAAATGGCCAAAAACAATCTTTAAATATTACAAATACAAGAAATATTGTATGGAGAATATCAAATCAGGTAATGATAGTCTACAATATATCTTAGTATCAACTATGCCCTATCAAGCAAACACTTTTGTTAACAGATGGTTAAATAATCATTAAAACGCTTAGTTCTAGCCACCACATTAACTACCCTAAAGTGCCCTGACCTAAAAATCTTGTAATGACTATTTACAGTTTGTTATTTTCATTGTGTCAGGGGTGTCAGGTCAGAATTGATCATACAGCAGGTCAGATCATTGCAATGTAATATTAGGTATTTAGATACAAATTCAGATTCCACTGTGACAGGCAAGAGTAGCCAGTCATTCAGGGTAGAGAAAATGTAAGTGTGAGAAAGTGTAAACAAACCAAACTGGAGTCTGTGATCACCTGTTCCCATAAAAAATATACTATTGGATTTTAGAAGCCTCAAACACTCATGAAGACCAATCAGATTTGGTAGTCAGTGTGGGACTTCACTCAGGTGAAAAGGAGCTGAGCAAAGTTGGAATGATGCAAATGGGCCAAAGCTAAATGCATACCCAGGTTGAATAAACCACTAATGACACCTAGAATTCAATTGAGAATAGGAAGCTGGAATGTGAGAACTATGCATTGTTCAGGAAGAGTGCTTTGAAAATCTCCTGAATAGAGAACCCCACAATGATCCAGTTAAAATGGCACACATCAAACTACCAGAGTAGATGAAAGAGATAAATACATCTCCACCAATCAAATTTTAAGTAAAGGAAGTGATTGAAAATCTAAAGAACTGGAAAAGTAGCAGGCGTTGGCTGAATATCACCAAAACTGCTGAAAGTTGACATTGATTTGGCTACCATGAAAATCTGAGATCATCAGCATAGTATGAGAAGAGGAAAAAACACACATAAAAAATGGATAAAATGTCTGATTTTGAACTTCCAAAGACTCTGAAAGAATGTAATAATTGGCCTGGAATTACAGTTCTGTCATAAACAAGATAATGGGAAGAATTATAAACAACAGAATATGCAGGGGAATGGATTCAAAACTTAGGAAAAAAACAGGTTGGATTCAGATGAGGCAGGAGCACCACTGTACAGACACTCACTCATATTAAGGAATATTATTAAACAGTCAATAGAGTAACAGTCTTCATTATATGTGAATTTCATAGATTTCAAAAAAGCATGTAACTCTGTCCACAGGGACAGCCTATGGCTTATTATGGTAGGCTATGGCATACCATTCAGAATTGTCAACATAGTGAAAACACTTTATGATGATTTCAAGTGTGATGTAATGAACAAAGTAAGAACAACAGAGGCTGCAACATCCATCCATTATCCGTAATTGCTTATCCTGTGTAGGGTCGTGGGCAAGCTGGAGTCTATCCCAGCTAACTATGGGCGAGAGGCAGGGTACACCCTGGACAAGTCGCCACAAGCTCCTTGGTGATTTCAATATCGATATATCCAAGGAAGATGGAACTAAACAAGACTTCATGAACACTATATATTCCTCCTCTTTCTTCCCCACCATCAATTGTTTTACACGAGTTACTAAGTCATCAAAAACGATCATTGATAATTTTATAACAAACATTCAAAATACTAAATTGGAAACAGGAGTTTTGCAGACTGACATTACAGACCATTTTCCCACTGTAATATTCTGGGGCTCAGGTAAGCGGTCCTCACCTCCAATCTCTAAAATAAAAAAAAAAAAATTGTAAATAAGAACTTTGCAACATCTTACTGTACACCTTCAAACCAAGTGCTGGGACACAGTTTACACCTGTAGTACACCCAATGAAGTATACGACAGTCTAATTAAGATTATTCAAGATTCTGTGAATATTACTATTCCTGAGAAGGCCGTCGTCAGGTGCAGTACTACCCTCCAGAGCCCCTGGATAACAAAGGAAATCCTAAAGTCTATTAAACAAAAATAATCTCTACAAATCCTACCTGAAAAATCCATCTAGCCTTAAAAAAGATAAATATATCTCTTACAAAAATAAACTTACACTTATAAGAAAAAGCAAAAGGCAACACTACACAGAGCTTTTACATGCTTCGAAGGGGGACTGTAAGGGGACGTGGAATGTGTTAAATGAAGTCTTGAACAGGAGACAAAAAGTCACTACGCTCCCAGATGTTGGTAACATCACTGCTAATTTAACACAGGATTTCAATGAGTATTTTACTTCAATAGGCCAAAACCTTTCCAAGAAAAATCAACCAACCTCAGGGAGTCACCTTTAAGCAGTTTCTCACTGGTAATTTCACTCATTCTTTTTACATGGCACCAACAAATACTACTGAACTCATAAAGATCATCTCTAACTTAAAGAGCTCACATACTGTTGGCGTTGATGGAATATGCAGTAAAATTGTAAAAGCTATAGCAGACATCATTGCAGAGCCACTGGCCCATTGCATTAATCTCTCCTTACTTACTGGGACTGTTCCCAAGATGTTAAAAATATCTAAGGTCATCCCAATTTTTAAATCGGGAGACAAAAATGACCTGAGTAATTATTGACCAATTTCTATTTTACCAGTCCTATCTAAAGTGATGGAGAAAGTTGTGTACAATAGATTAAGTGGCTACCTTGACATGTTGGATATTCTTGTTCCCTCCCAGTATGGCTTTAGGAAAAAGGAGTACAACATGTATGGCAATGATTGATTTAATCAAAAAAATAAATGACTGCATTGAGGAGGGGAAATGTGGTATCGGTATCTTCCTGGACCTGTCAAAGGCTTTTGATACCATAAATTTTGACATTCTCTTACACAAACTACAGCACTATGGTATCCGAGGTGTCGCACTTGACTGGTTCAGGAGCTCTCTGTACAACAGAGAACAATATGTGTATGTAAATGACCATAACTCTTCTTGCAAGCCTATAACCTGTGGGGTCCCCCAGGGGTCTATTTTGGGGCCACTCTTATTTATTCTTTATATAAACGATTTTGTTAATTCCTCCACAATCTTTCATAAAATCATATTTGCTGATGACACTAATTTATTTGCATCACACAAAAACCTAGAAATGTTACAAGATTCTGTTAACTCTGAACTAATTAAAGTAGACACATGGTTCAAATGCACCAAACTCTCCCTAAATATCAGTAAAACCAATTTTATGTTATTTACCTTAAATAAACAGTTTAAAACTGTAGAGCACTGTCAAATTGCCATAAGTGGGGAAGTAATAAAAAGAGTGGATGCCACAAAATTTCTGGGGGTCCTCATAGATGACTCACTCAACTTTAAATGTCATATTGATCACCTTGTATCCAAATTATCTAAATATGTTGGTTTATTTTACAGAGTCAGACATCTTCCTCAGTCGGCTCTTTTTACTTTATATAAAACTTTATTTGAACCTCATTTCAACTACTGCAATGTTATATGGGGCAACACCTTCTCTAGCCATCTCAAAAAACTTTAATCCTTACAAAAGAAAGTCATTAGGGCCCTGTCTTGGTCTGAGTTAAACTCTCCATCTCTCCCGCCACTTTAAGTTATTAGGACTAACTGAACTAAATGAATTTCATAATACTTGTCTCATGTTTCAAGTTGTTGACAAAAGAAACCTCAAATTATGCAGTCTCATCCCCATTACTAGCCCCCAGCATTCCCATCACACGCGACACAAAACACTCATTCTAGGCAAATATTGCAGGTGTGTACACACCAGTATGAGTGTTGCTTGTAGGGGGCCACAGATTTGGAACAAAATTGATGAAGCTTTGGAGGTGATGCCATCTATCTCCAACTTCAAAAAACATCTTCTTAGTCATCTATTACAAACCTATAGCTAAAATTTCCTCTTCCATGGTTAGCTGGGTTGAGTGTCTGTGTGTGTGCATGTGAATGTGTATCTGTGTGCCTGTGTGTGGGTGTGGATGGTTTTGTATTTCATAATTGTGCCAAATGTCTTATGGACCTAGATATGTCATATGGTGATGACTAAATGCAGGTTGTCATAACTGTTTTGCATATTGTATGCCTGACTATTTTTCTTTGCTGTAATACCTATTACTTACTGTACCATGGGCCCCAGCTTATAAGCTTATTCTTAGCTTCACTTGGGGACCCTTTTCTCCATGCTGTTAATTTTACTTCATTACATGCAATTGAAAGTTAAATAATGGTGTGTGTGAAATAAAATAAATCTGAAGCTGACACATAGCAATTCACACTCACATTCACACCTATGGTCAATTTAGAGCCACCAATTAAAGGAACAGTCCACCGTACTTCCATAATGAAATATGCTCTTATCTGAATTGAAACGAGCGGCTCCGTACCTCTCCGAGCTTTGCGCGACCTCCCAGTCAGTCAGATGCAATCAGATGCGCTGTCACTCCTGTTAGCAATGTAGCTAGGCTCAGTATGGCCAATGGTATTTTTTGGGGCTGTAGTTAGATGCGACCAAACTCTTCCGCGTTTTTCCTGTTTACATAGGTTTATATGACTAGTGACATGAAACAAGTTCAGTTACACAAATTGAAACGTAGCGATTTTCTATGCTATGGAAAGCCCGCACTATAATGACAGGCGTACTAACACCTTCTGTGCACTTCAGCAGCGCATTGATATCTGAGCTCCATATCAATGCGCTGCCGAAGCGTGCAGAAGGTGTTAGTACGCCTGTCATTATAGTGCGGACTTTCCATAGCATAGAAAATCACTACGTTTCAATTTGTGTAACTGAACTTGTTTCATGTCACTGGTCATATAAACCTATGTAAATAGGAAAAACGCGGAAGAGTTTGGTCGCATCTAACTACAGCCCCAAAAAATACCATTGGCCATACTGAGCCTAGCTACATTGCTAACAGGATTGACAGCGCGTCTGACTGTGTCTGACTGACTGGGAGGTTGCGCAAAGCTCGGAGAGGTACGGAGCAGCTCGTCTCAATTCAGATAAGAGCATATTTCATTATGGAAGTACGGTGGACTGTTCCTTTAACCTAACCTGCATGTCTTTGGATTGTGGGGGAAACTGGAGCACCCAGAGGAAACCCACACAGATACAGGGAGAACATGCAAACTCCACACAGAAAGGCCCCTGTCGACCACTATGCTTGAACCCAGAACCTTCTTGCTGTGAGGCAACAGTGCTAACCACTACACCACCGTTGCCGCCCAGGCTGTAACATGTCAGGTCTTTTATTCTCGCTTGTAATAGATTGGGTTATGAGACAGACAGTATGAGAAGGTAACACTGGCATCAGATGGAAATTTGTTACAAAACTGGAGAATCTGGACTTGGACTGGATCTGGACTGCAGATGACACTACCCTGATATCGTCAACTAAATAACACATTCAGATGAAGACTGATAGACTGAACATGCATGCCAAACACATAGGAATAAAAGTCTGTGTTATGAAAAGTAAACTATGAATGAATTTGAATAATCAAGAAAAAGTAACAGTGAATAGGCAGGAAACCGAAGACATGGACAAGTTTCTGCATTTAGGTAAGACAGTTTGCAAGCAAGGAGGAAGGGCAGAAGATGTTCATAATAGAATAATTAAGGTGAAAAGTGCATTCCAGAAACAGAAGAAGGTCTGGAAGATCAATGCAATATGTAAACATATCAAAATCAGATTACACAAGGCTTTGGAAAAGCCAGATCTAATATATGGATGTGAAACTTGGAAAATGAACAAGAGTTATGAGAAGTTTGGCATCTTCCAACACAAGTGCCTCAGATATGTTTTTAAGATAAGATGGCAAGATAGAATCTGGAATGAAGAAATGCTGTGGATGGCTGAAATCAACAGTGTAAGCGATGAAATCAAAAGGATGACATGGAGGTTCACTGGGCACAGTGCTAGAAAAGATCAGGATAACAACTGCAGAACAGCATTAACATGAGCACCAGAGGGCTACCGAAAGTGGGGAAGACCTTAAATGACATGGGGAAGGACAATAGAAAGGAAGAGGGAGAAGGCAAGATGGGCAGGATGGAATAAAGTGTGGACCACAGTGGCTGACAAATGTGGTTGGCGGCAGAATGTAGAGGCCTATTTACCACCTGGTGTGAAGGAGACAGGGGTTGGTTGAGGCATTTTCTAATTTGTTGGGAAGATAGTGAATGATGTCAGCCAGTTTATTTTGCAGAATTTGTATCATTACACAGTTGTAAAGTTGTTTTACCTTGAGAACTTGTGATTAGCTGGCTAGGGACTAATGAGAGGTTTCTGCATGCACATATATATATATATATATATATATATATATATATATATATATATATATATATATATATATATATATATATATATATGGGCGGCACGGTGGTGTAGTGGTTAGCGCTGTCGCCTCACAGCAAGAGGGTCCGGGTTCGATCCCCGTGGCCGGCGAGGGCCTTTCTGTGTGGAGTTTGCATGTTCTCCCCGTGTCCACATGGGTTTCCTCTGGGTGCTCCGGTTTCCCCCACAGTCCAAAGACATGCAGGTTAGGTTAACTGGTGACTCTAAATTGACCGTAGGTGTGAGTGTGAATGGTTGTCTGTGTGTCAGCCCTGTGATGACCTGGTGACTTGTCCAGGGTGTGCCCCACCTTTCGCCCATGGTCGGCTGGGATGGGCTCCAGCTCGCCTGCGACCCTGTAGAACAGGATAAAGCGGCTAGAGATAATGAGATGAGACATATACAAACACACACACACACATATATATAAAATTTTTTTTTTTAGAAATTTATCATATTGGGGTGGCACGGTGGTGTAGTGGTTAGCGCTGTCACCTCACAGCAAGAAGGTCCAGGTTCGAGCCCTGTGGCTGGCGAGGGCCTTTCTGTGCGGAGTTTGCATGTTCTCCCCATGTCCGCACAGAGCTGGGCACAAATACATCAAAAACTGTTTTGTTACAAACTACAAATACTTGTTCATGAAATATAAAATAAATTATAAAATACTGGTGTGGAAAATGTATTTCATTAAAATACAAGTAATTCGTAATTTGAAAATACAAAAATATGCACACCATAACAAAAAGTTTTTTTAATTATTATTATTGAAACGTCGGAACGTCTCACGCAATGGTGACGCTCCATCACCTGCAAGTTATTGCTACATTGTAGCACACTGTTTTCACTCAGAACACAAACTCCTGTGCAAAACAGACAATTCAGGCTGTTGTAGAAAGAACAATTAATACTGATGTTAAAAATTAAAGGATATGGGACATGAAACATAAAAGCACGCTATATCAGTTTCTTTCCATTAAAAATATGAATTAATTGCATCAACAAACACAATCATCTATTAAATTCAGCAAAATTGTTATATTCGTGATGATTATATGGCATTTCTGCTCGACTTCCGATATGCATTTTTTGCAACCGGAAGAGCCGCTGTCACGTGATCATACGTCACAAAAACTTTCGGGCACAGCACAAGCGGGTAGATGAATGGAGAAGTGGATGACAAGAAAATTGTTTTTATAGTTTTTAAAGTACATTGGACATCATACATTGGACATCATGGTGTATTGTGCTGCTTATGGTTGCAATAATTCCAATGGGAAATGCCCTGGAGTAAGTTTTTTTGCATTCCCCAAGGACCCGAAGCTGAGGAAAGTGTGGGCTCACCTGCGCATGCGCAGTAGGCTTCGCGCATGCGCGGTAGGCTTGGTAGGACAAATCCAAGCGGTAGGATAACTTTACAGAACACCTGTTGAAAAAACTTTGCACCTACTGTTTCCCACAAACTGTGTTCAGACCATTTCACTGAGGATTCGTTCAACATTAATACTCAGGTACTGAGCGATATTAATTCATGAAACATGAAACGAAGTATAAGGATGAGAAAAAAAAAACAGTTTAAATTGGGAAGCTGCGCACATTTGCGCCAGGCTGCACAAATGTGCGCAGCTTCCCGATTTAAACTGTTTTTTTCTCATCCTTATACTTCATGTTTCATGAATTAATATCGCTATTTTTTTTTTAAAATCGGATCTGCGCGATTCAGCCGTGAAAAAGGCGGCATCTGCCGAAAGGTGCGCTGTTTGCATCCCTGCACGGAGGCCAGGGGACAGGGCAGGAATATTTTTGTTGATATGAGTGATCCGGTGCGATTTCGCGACCCCCCTGTTGAAGACCTCTGCGCTAAGCGTCTGAAAACTGAGGTAAGGATTAGTATTATAATTTTGGGTGCATCAATTATTGATTATCATAATTCTGACTCGTTTCACCATTTTGAATGTTTTCATCTCGGACTCTGGAAGCATTGTATCTCAATCAATCTCGAAAAATATCAGCAAAAAAAAAAACTAGCTTGCAACGGACTTTAGCTAGATCTATGATGAACTTTCAATGTATGATACAAAAATAATACTTCTTTCAACAGATCATTAGCCTTTGAGCAGAATTGTTTTTAACTTACCAGGAAGTGTTATCGAGCCGACCGCTTTCAGTTTCATGGGGATTGAATGAACTCTCACTCTCAGTGTAACACCCGTCCCATGTAGCTAATTGGATACATCTAGTGTTGTAGTACTATGGGCGGGGTCCTGGGTACATATATCTGTGGTTTAACATAAAGGGAACAAATGAAAGGAAATGAAATGAACTTACCAGTTTTTTAAATGGTTAACTTGATAATGAAATGATTAATTATTTGGCGGTGCCTCCACTTAGCAGAAAAAATACAATAAGTTTCCACCTATTTTGAATCCCACTAAGAAATATGTTAACTTATTACCCTTTTTACTCAACCACCCCTTCAAATATACACATGACACACACCTTAAATCCAAATTGTGAATTTAGTTAACACAAAAGGTAAATAATAATATCAATAACAATTAAAGATAGTACAAAAATGAATAGACCTGAATGAATTTACCTTTAGAATTTCTCAGACATGAGTATTCTTGTTAATTTACCACTTTTTTTCACCTTTAATCTTACCTAACAGGCCCACACTCACACACACATGCACGCACACACACTCTGCAACAAAATAAAATAATGTCTCTCTTTTGAAAAAAAAAGCAAAAAATAAAACTCGTTGCAGGCCTGAGTCGTTGCTTGGGAGCGTGGAGACCTAAAACAAAATGGCCACTTCACTTGTACAACGCAAGCAAAAGAAAAATAGCAGTGCACTGATCAATAGTTACTCACAAGTCTTGGAGAGGATAAAGGGCAAAAGAGGGCTGAAACTGGCTAGAAGATGAGCGAAGGGATAACGATGATATCGGGGGTACTGGCAACCCAGTTCACTACGGCAAACTTGGCGCGAAGCACATCTACCCATCCAAAAGGGTCCAAGGATGACTTCCTGGTCCACAGTCTTCGGCAAGAGATATGATGTCTGATACAGCTTGATGAGACTCTGTATCCATCCACGTATAAACACCACACACTGTCACCACGTTTCCACTGTCTTCCACAGCTTGTCTATTAACCTCTGCCTGAGCCCTGTTATTCACAGTACGGGGTTTCCTCTATATCCCGCCTCTATGCACCTCTTACTGGCCAATTAACGAATAAACAACCAGTGTGATTGAATAAACCCAAGATTGTCAACCTTATTCCCTGCAAGGCTAGGTTGTACCTAACACGCTTTCTATGTGCATATCAAACAAACTTTCTCCAATAACCTGAATTAGATCAAACAATATAACAAAGATGAATCAATCTGCCTATAATGATTTTAATTATTTAACTGCTTTACTGAACTTGTTTTTTTTTTTTTTATCAGAGTGACTTTTTAAACATTAAAGCTTATTTAATTATTTACACATTTCTTTGTCTCTGTCTTAACTGAAATCTTTTAAGACCGGGCTACATCAGAATCATCTGACCCATCAGAGTAAAGACAAGATCTATGTTCATGTGAATTTCCAGCTATCGGTTCGAATTGATAGGGTCTAACTTCACATCTCTGTGAAACATCGGGAATATCACTGTCGATGGTGTCCATTTCGGTAACCTGTTTACATTAGATTCCCAAGTGCTGGCTCCTTGGAAAGTTTTTGTGACATCACGGGTCACGTGACCACCTAGCTAATTAACGAATCCTTGTTTTACGCTAATGTATAAAAAAACTTGAATAATGTGGTGATTTTCACATTTTTGACGCCCTGCAGTGATTTAGATGGCATTTCTTATGTCCTTTATACATAATTATGCCCAGGTAAAAATCCATGTCCCATATCCTTTAACACTTTTGCTACTTTACTTGAAAAGATCAAATGCACTGATCAAAGAAATGACATCTAAAGCTAACAGTGTGCTATTTCAAACTGAGGAGCATACAAGAAATACAAAAAATGGATTCAAACTAGCACAAGTTGTATTAGACTGCTTTGAAAAAATGGGTGTATCTCCCATACCCAGGATACGATTGTACATAACATAATATTGTACATAATCTGAATAATAGCCTACTGCATAGACTAAATAGACTGTTATATAGTCTAAATAATGAGAATTATTGAAGCAAAACACCAAAACAGAAATCACATAGAAGCTACAAGAGTTTTTAGTTGTTTTTAAGTACAACCAACTTCTCCAGCATTTCAGGAGTTAATGACCTTCTGTGAGGCCCGTAGACCATGCCAGCAAAAGAAAACAAGCGCTCGACTGGTGCTGATGATGATAGTGTGGTGTTGAATCTCACAAAGAGTAGTTTGATAAGTGGATATGAATCCAGTGAGGCCAGATCCTTTCTGGGATCCTCTAGGAAGTGAAGGGTCTCTAACTCTGCCTTGCTGTGGCTTGGTAAGGCCTCGCTCTCCATCTGGTTGTCATTTCCTGTTGACATTGAAGACAATCACAAAACAAACAGTGTTATTCACTGTCTAAATCCTGAAATTGTACATTTATCACTAAAAGGTAACAATGTGACATATTAATGACTTAATTTAGTCTTGTAACGTGGAAAGATGTTCTCCTTACCTTGATCAGAGAAGACAAAGAACTCATCATCATTCTCATCAGTGGTGCTTGATGATGTAGCATCACTCTCTGACAGAAGACCAAGCTCTTCAGCGGAGTGCAGAATGAGTTGATGAATCCTCTTCTTCTCAGAAGTCAGTCTAGGAGGCAACCACCTCATCTTGAAGTATGGGTGGGTTACTGTCGCCAAGATGGCTTCATTGACATCAGTCTCCAGCTGCAAGAAATTGCTGAACCTCTTCTGAAAACCCGCTATGGTAGCTTGCAAAATAAGCGAACAGTACCGCAGGTTTGAAGCTTGCAAGTCATCAAGTTTAGCCTGAATAGCAAAGAGAGTTGGCAAAAGCTCACCATAGTAACATGATGTTTGACCCTGAAGGCGATCAATTGAGATGGCAATAGGTTTTAACACTCTGCAATATTCTTCAATGTAGTCAAGTTCCACTTCCCTGAACGGTGGAAGTTGCAGGGCAGTCATGATATTAGGGAGCTTCTCACGCAAAAATGTCAATTGACTCAAACAGTCATAAAGAGAGTTCCACCTAGTAATGCAGGGTGTCTTGAGTTGGTGGTCAATCAGTTCGCTTAGCGCTTCAGCACTCTTTGGTCTGCCTGATGCTTTCCATAGTGCTGAGCACTTTGCCATAGTTGAATGATTCAGCCTAGTGAGAGTTGGATTGTTAGTGATCAATTTTTTGACATCAGTAGTTGAAATTAAACTCAGTGTATGTGTTGCACATCAGATGTGTGGTGGTAAAATGATGGAACACTCAGATGTTTCTTCTCTCTCAGGATCTATGATCAGGAAGGAAAGTTCATGTTCCAGCTCTTCAACTTGATCCTGTTCATTCGAAGTTCCAGTGATATTGAACTCTACAAATGCCTTTGCAAAGTTGGATGTATTATCAGTCACTGTAGACACAATAGTGTCTGAAGACAGCCCATACTCTGTGTGAATTTCGTCCAAAAGTTCTGCTATTCAGTTGTAGGTGTGGGGGCTGAGAAAATGCCTAACAGCAAGAGCGGCTGATTCCCTTTCCAGCGTGTATCCATTTATCCAGTGTACAGTTGCACCCATACAACTGTTTTTTTTTTTTGTTGTTGACCAAATATCCACTGTTGTACAACATGATGAACGTGTTTATGTGTCTCTTTTAGGTTTGCTCTTTTTGTTGCAAATTCATCACCAATTCGTCGACCAAGTGTCCTTCTAGACATTACACTGGCACCTGGGCAAAGTCCTTGCACAAGTTCTATGAATTATGTTTGTTCCACAGTGGCTAATGAGTGCATTCCTTTGATAATAAAGGATTTCACAAGGGAGTCGACTTTACTTTGTGGTATTGGTGGACAAGCATGATCAAACAATTGAGTCTGTCTTAATGTTTTGGCTCTCTTCTTTTGGCCACTAGCATATTCCTTTTTGTAATTTTCAAATTTCTGTAGTTTCTCTGGATGCCGTCTTTTCAAATGTGTCTTGAAATTTGATGTTGCTTGATATGAGCCACATATAATGACTTTCTTGGTTATGCACAGCTGACACTCAGCTTCTATCTTTCCACTTGGAATTTGAGATACTATTTTGAAGAATTTTCCATCCAATATGGCACACTTCAACCCAGTGGTACCTTCTGATGTTGTGGCGGCCTGACACTCATCTGACACCTCTTCATCGTTGTGATCATCACTCATCTCCATTCAGTGGGACAACCTCTATTTCAAACTAAATTGTAAAAAAAATATATATATATATATATATATATATATATATATATATATATATATATATATATATATATAAAAACTTTGCTGAAAGGACTCTCTTCTAGCCTACCAAGCCTAATATTACCTAGGATACTAGAAGTGATAAGCATTTGGAAGTGAAAAACTCCACCAACAGCTAAACTCCATGCACAGAACTGTACCATTTTAAAATAGTTAAGCCTAATGCTAATATGTTTAGATACTGCTGATTCATGTGCATTTCAAAATTATGACAACATCACTGAGAGTGATTCATTTTGGTCAGCAACAGTCATCCACCTAGCTTAGTTTAGTGTAGTTTAGTTATAGCTCAAGCACGTTTAGGTTAATTTAGCTGACCTAAGCATTTTGCTGACCTTCATCTATCAATCTGTCGTGGCTTCATTAGCTAAAATGTCACGAGTAAGCTAACAATCTAGCATACTACTTAGGGACTAAAACACAGTGAATTGCTATTTTAATGCAATTTTCACTCTAATGCCATTCAGTTGACATTATGTGTGGGAAGACTGTATATATATATTTTTACAAGACACTTTACCTTAATTCTCTTTCCACGACCTCAAACACCAGAGCAGTAAAGCATTTGCTTATCGTGTTCTGTCACTGGAGGAAAGCAGCAACCGCACTCTGTAGGGGCTAGTTTAGGGTTCAAAGGCACACAGCTACGCAGAAATCTCATGCGAAATCTCGCATTTCTAACCTTGTGTGTCACATGATTTACATCTGACCCTAACATTTCCACTGGTGATTGGCTTGTCTTTAACTGACTAAAAAAAAAAAACGTTTTTATAGAAATATTTAAGCATTTGAAATACACAAAATACAGTCCCTCAAAATATTTTATGACAAACTACATTTCATTTTTTTCCAATCTTGCAAAATACAAATTAAAAAATACACCAAAGTATTTAAATACGTATTTTAAATGCATTTAATTAAAATACTGCCCAGCTCTGTGTCCGCATGGGTTTCCTCCGGGTGCTCCGTTTTCCCCCACAGTCCAAAGACATGCAGGTTAGGTTAACTGGTGACTCTAAATTGACCGTAGGTGTGAATGTGAGTGTGAATGGTTGTCTGTGTCTGTGTGTCAGCCCTGTGATGACCTGGTGACTTGTCCAGGGTGTACCCCGCCTTTCGCCCGTAGTCAGCTGGGATAGGCTCCAGCTTGCCTGCGACCCTGTAGAACAGGATAAAGCGGCTAGAGATAATGAGATGAGATTTATCATATTGTGAAACAGTGAATCATGAGAGGCTTTTGCTCACCTTATTGGATATATTATGTTACTGTCCGTTTTGATGAGTGTGCTAATACTATCCAGCTTTTGTGCAAATTGGAAAGGAAATGAATCAATTTCCAGAAAGAAAAAAAAGGAATTCATATATATTTTGTGAGGTGACAAATGAAAAATAAATTGAACACTTGAGTTGAGTTAAGGTGACATGAGTCTTCTAAAAGCGCTTTGTGTGCATCAGGGGAACATTAAAGCCCTGCCTAAATTGCTCCCTTACTCAGTGTACATTATTTACTTTGTAGACTGTTACATATAGAGTGCTTTGCAGGGTAGAAATGAGGGAGATAGACAATTGACTGAATTTAGTCCACACAAAATTAGTTCTGTGGCTCTCAGCTCTCTCTGCTGCTATGCTTATTCACTGCAACTCTGCTGCTCCTCACCATTCACTGCAACACAGAATGTTCATTAGAACAAATCCTTCATAGGTGTACCTTGTTACCACTTACCTCTCCTGGAAATCTGGAGAGAGAAAATCTGCCACCACCATCTGTGGCCCTGGCCTGTGGACTACCTCGATCTTAAATGGCTGCAGTGCCAGATGCCAGCAAGTGGTCCGTGCACTGATATCCTTTATGTGATGTAGCCACTAAAGTAGGACATGGTCCGAACAGAGGGTGAAGGCCCATCCCAAAAGATAGAGGGTGAGGACTGCCCACTTGATGGCCAGACCCTCTTTTTCAATGCTGTTCAGTCTGCAACAAAATAGGGAGCAAAACATCAGGAGAGTGTAAGAGGGACCTGCTGCAGAGCTTTCACCTGAGTGAAGGCCTATTGGCACAGATCTGTCCACTGGAACAGATCTGGTGCTCCCTTTTTAGTGAGATCAGTTAGCAGGCTGGTGAGATCCAAATAATTTGGCACAAACCTGCTAAAATATCCCACCAGCCCCAGGAACTGTCTCACCTTCTTTTTGTCTTAGACAGGCCCCAGTTGATGTTGGCTTATCAATTTGAGGACAAACCTGCCCATGGCTCAAGTGAAAACCCAGATACCATACTTCCACCTATCTACTTGCACACTTTTTCAGGTTCACTGTGAGTCCCTCTCAACTCAATGACTTGTACAGCCCAATGCCAGTACAGCCATCAGATGTTGCCACTGCCAATTACTATAAATCAAAATCAAATCAATTTATTTGTGTAGTACTTTTCATAATAGACATTATCGCGAAGCATTTTTACAAGAAAAAAATATAGATTTTAAACATATGGATTAGTAAACTTATCCCTACTGAGCAAGCCTGAGGCAAAGGTGGCAAGGAAAAACTCCTTGAGTGTCAGTCCTGCACGCTGTGGTGCATGTACCAAAAGACGTGCCTTGGGCTGTGCGTGCGCTGAGTGAGCTCCAGCACACATGCCGTGAACAAGGTGCACCTGTTCTCAATTAGTGAACTACGGTAAGTGTTGGGCTATTTAAGGACTGCGCTGATGCTAAGGCGATGCGAAGTATTACACCACGTTCACTGCGCATTACCAAGCCTTGCTTCCCATGTTTGTGGTTTTCCTGGTTTCTCGACTCCTGTTCCTGTTTCTCGTTCTCATTTTGCCTCCGACATTCTATTTGCACCTCGATTAACCCTTTGCCTGTTTTCTCGTTTATGACCTCACCTGCCAATTTGGACTGTTTGCCTTTGCGTGTGTTTTATGCACTTAATGTATATATCGCACTGTATTAAAATAAACACTTCTGCACTTAAATCCGCCTCCCTCGCGTACTTGACACTGATATGACATGAGGAAGAAACCTTGAGAGGAACCAGACTCAAAGGGGAACCCATCCTTATTTGGGTGAGAACAGATTGCATGATAATAATAACTCACTTCTAAGTGTGTCTTATATGGTCAAAAGTGCAATTGTATAACCAGGAAATTCATTATAGTAGAGATGAATAAATAATAATCTTGTCAAGATAGGCAGAGGTGTAGGCAGCAAATGTGTGGAGGATTTGGTCCATGAGTTGCAGAAATGTTGCAGGGGCCCCAAAGAACCCAAAAGGAAGAGTCACGAATTGTTGTAAACCAAACAGATTGGAAATGGCACTTTTCTCACAAGATAAGTGTGTCAAGGAGATCTGCCAAAATCCCTTTGTCAAATTCATCTCATCTCATCTCATTATCTCTAGCCGCTCCATCCTGCTCTACAGGGTCACAGGCAAGCTGGAGCCTTTCCCAGCTGACTACGGGCGAAAGGCGGGGTACACCCTGGACAAGTCGCCAGGTCATCACAGGGCTGACACATAGACACAGACAACCATTCACACTCACATTCATACCTACGGTCAATTTAGAGTCACCAGTTAACCTAACCTGCATGTCTTTGGACTGTGGGGGAAACCGGAGCACCCGGAGGAAACCCACGTGGACACGGGGAGAACATGCAAACTCCGCACAGAAAGGCCCTCGCCGGCCACGGGGCTCGAACCCGGACCTTCTTGCTGTGAGGCGACAGCGCTAACCACTACACCACCGTGCCGCCTTGTCAAATTCAGTGTCAAATAAAAGTGAGCTGCACAGAACCAATTGAGCAGTTCATCAGTATTGGGTATGAATCAAATTTCAACATTGTGTTGACCTTTGTAAAGTCCACACAGAACCAGACTGACCCATCAGTCTGGGGCACCATGACCACTGGGCTACTCCAATCACTGTGCAATTCCTTGATTATTCCCACGTTGAGCATAGCTTTGAGTTCATCCCTAACTACATTTTCCTGTTTTTGGGTAACCAGTACTGATGGCTATATATACCTATGCATGGAGGAGTGTTAATGTGGTACTCTATGAAGTGTCTGCAACCAGGAAGAGGTGAAAATACCTGCCAAGCTCTCTAGGACAGCTAGAGGAGGTCTCCACAGAAGACCAGGGTGAATTGGGCCATGCTTTTTGGACTTGCCTCCAGTCCCAGCTCCCTCTCAGTAACCAACATCACTAGAGCCATAGGAACCTCCTCTCTCCATGGTTTCAGAAAATTGAGTTGGTACACTGCCTCTATCCATTTGCTGGACCTTGTTGTGGGTAATAAAATGAGTACTTTATCTTTCTGTGAGAATTCCCTTAGCCAAGCACTCCTATTATAGGGCCACAATTGGCATTCTTGTGACTGTAGTAAATTCTCCTGTGCCGCATAGTACACTAAAACTAACACAAAGCAATGCCCTCATGAAGTCTCTTGTAATGGCCTGAAGAGGTCTATACCAATTCTTTCAAAAGGGACCTCAATTAATAGAAGCAGGAACAATGGTGCTTTTAGGGTGGTTGGTGGATTCACCAGCTGACATTCACAACATTTTTCACACCACCACTCATACATCAATGCAAATGCCCAGGAAATAGAACAAGCTATGAACCAGTTTAATATTTTGTCCAGTCCTAAGTGCCCCGCCATCACACTATTATGAGCTGCCTGGAATAATATTTCCCGATGGCTCTTTGGAATCAACAACTTGGTCATTTCCTCTTTTGTTTGAGTGTCATGCATTGATATAATCTGTCTTTATTTGAGTGAAAATTGAGTGAAATATGGGTAAATTGGCACAACATTAGGCTGAGTTTGCTGCCCATTGATGGTTTTTACCTGATTGAAGGTGTGCCTTATGGTCTCATCTAGTGACTGCTCCAAAGGAAAATCCCCAGGGTAGGATTCCTGGTAAACCCTCAGTGTCCCTATGACACAGAGCTGATGTTGATGACCCTAGCATCCTGCTGCACCAGATTACCCCTGTCCCTCAGCACCCATCCACAAACATACCGTTCACTAATATCTGAAATTCTGGCCAATTCATCCCCAGAATTAGTGGATGGATGAGGTGAGGAATAACCACTGCCTCTACTCTTTCCTTTTGTCCAAGGAATTGAATCATGATGGGCATGAGGGGATACCCATACACATTCCCATGCACACACCTCACCTTCACCTGGTATGCTGTTTCCAATCCCCCCACCCGCCCCAAGAATCCAGAGATATCTTTTTTAAACTGTTGCATGAATCTGTATTATTTCTGGAGACATTTTTTGACAATGCCATGATCAGAAAGTACCCAACATGGATTTTTATCATATATGGGACATAGTTTGAAATATCCAGGCAAAACCATCTCTGGATTCTGGAGTGTTTTGCACAATGGGTGATGAGCTCTAAACTATTAAATTCCATGTCTTTCATTTTTAGTTCTCCAGGTGCTTGTGTTTATTAAACTTTTATGCCTTTCCATTCATCAATTATCTGTAGCCGCTTTTCCTGTACAGGGTCACAGGCAAGCTGGAGCCTATCCCAGCTGACTATGGGAGAGAGGCGGGGTACACCCTGGACAAGTTGCCAGGTCATCGCAGGGCTAATACATAGAGACAAACAACCATTCACACTCACATTCACAACCATGGTCAATTTAGAGCCACCAATTAGCCTAACCTGCATGCCTTTAGACTGTGGGGGAAACCAGAGTACCCAGAGGAAACCCACGCAGACATGGGGAGAACATGCAAACTCTACACAGAAAGGCCCTTGTCGGCCGCTGGGCTCAAACCCAGGACCTTCTTGCCATGAGGCGACAGTGCTAACCACAACACCACCGTGCTGCCCATTTTGGGTTTTACAATGGTATTAAACATTCTAATTTTGGTGTTGGTGGTCAGGTCTGTGGATTTCCAAACATGTTTCAGCTGTTGGAAAGCTGTCCTTGCCTTGCTGAGACAGGCTTTTACGTCACCTCTGTCCCACCCTTTTTGTCCAAGATACTACCAAGGTATGTGAAGCTTTCTACCTCTTTGATTGCTTCCCCTTCCAGCCTGATGGGAGTGATGTTGTCTGTATTAACCTTGAGGATCTTGCTTTTCCCCTTGTGAATGTTGAGGCTGAGGCATGTGGAGTTCTTAGCCACCGTGTTGGTCTTATCCTGCATCTGTTGTTGAGTGTGGGAAATGAGGGCAAGGTTGTTGGCAAAGTCAAGATCATCTAACTGTTTTCTGGGGATCCACTGGATGCCGTTTTCCTTTCCTGCGATGGATGTCCTCATAACCCAGTCTTGTTAGGGTTTTGCTGGGATTCGAACCTGGTTCGTTGGTGTGATGATCCAGCAAACCCCCACTAGGCCACCAGGGGGATGACTCAAATGCAGAGGCGTGAGGCGGAAGTAGAAAAAGAATCAAAAAGGTTTATTTAAACTATATACACTATATACAGGGCAAAACAAAAGACAAAAAAAAAAAACAAAGAGTGTAATCCAAAAGAAAAGCAAAGTGCAAAAATACAAAAGCTAAGAAGATCAAAAAAACACAGTACAAAGGAAACTGGAGATAAACATAACAGCACAAAGACTCCGTGACAAGAGGACTGAACTCAGGGGTATAAATAGACAAACTAATTAAGGACACAGGTGAAGATAATTAGGCAATTAACACAAACACAAGACACAGGAACAGTGGCGGCCTCTAGAGGCCAAAATAAACACGACATGAAAAGGAAATAACAGCGGCCTCTAGAGGCCAAAACAGTCCTAGTCCTAACAGGACCCCCCCCTCTAGGAGCGTCTCCTGACGTTCCCAGGGCGATCCGGATGGGCCGAATGGAAGTCCCGACATAGTTCTTTATCAAGGACATCCCGAGCAGGAACCCAGCAGCGCTCCTCAGGACCATAGCCCTCCCAGTCCACCAGATATTGCAACCCGCCGCGGACCCGGCGGGAGTCAAGCAGGCGATTCACAGTGAACACAGTCTGCCCCTGGAAGATGCGGGGGGGTGGGGGGTTCCTAGGGGCAGGGGCATACGTAGACGTCAGTACGGGCCGTAACAGGGAAACATGGAAAGTGGGGTTGATCCTCAGAGTCCGGGGCAACTGGAGCCGGTAGGAGACAGGGTTCACCCTGCGCACCACCTTGAAGGGGCCAATGTAGCGAGGAGCAAGCTTGCGGTTCTCCACCCGCAGTGGAAGGTCCTTAGTGGACAGCCAAACACGCTGCCCAGGGCGGAAAGCGTGTGCAGGTCTTCTATGGCGGTTGGCCTGAGTCTGGTTGGTTCTGGAGGTCTGTATGAGGGTCTTCCTGACCTTGCTCCAGGTCTTGCGACACCGTCTCACATATTGGTTGACCGAGGGCACCCCCGCGTCCTCCTCCTGGTCCGGGAACAGAGGTGGCTGGAACCCGAATTGGCACTGGAATGGCGACAGCTTGGTGGCCGATGACTGCAGGGTGTTGTGGGCGTACTCCGCCCATGGCAGCCAGGTGCTCCACGATGTCGGGTTATCCATAGCCAGGCCTCGCAGGGTGGTTTCCAGGTCCTGGTTGAGCCTCTCCGTCTGACCATTGGACTGTGGGTGAAACCCAGAGGAGAGGCTGGCAGTGGCTCCGATGACCTTGCAGAACCCGTGCCACACTCGGGAGGAGAACTGGGGCCCTCGGTCTGAGACGATGTCCTGTGGAAGACCAAAGACTCGGAAGACATGATTAAACAAAAGTTTCGCAGTTTCAAGAGCAGAGGGGAGTTTGCACAGTGGTATGAAGCGGCAGGCCTTGGAGAATCTGTCAACTAAGACCAAAATGACCGTGTTACCTTGTGACTCAGGGAGACCCGTGATAAAGTCGACTGCCACGTGGGACCAGGGACGCCGGGGAATGGTCAGAGGATGCAGGAGACCCTGGGGACGCTGTCATGGGTTCTTGGTTCTGGTGCAAACCTCACAGGACAGGACAAATGACCTTACTTCCTGCTCCATGTTAGGCCACCAGAAGCGTCTTTTCAGGAAGTCCAGGGTCCTCCGAGCTCCCGGGTGGGCGGTGAGAGGGGAAGAGTGACCCCACTGGAGAACCTTGGCCCGGGCTTGATGTGGGACGTACAAGAGGCCTGGTGGCCCCGTCCCAGGACCGGGGTCCTGGCGTTGGGCTCGTCGGACAGCCTCCTCAATACCCCAGCGGACAGGGGCCACAATCCGGGACACAGGGATAATAGGCCCGACTTCATTCTCCCTGTTAGTGGCAGAGAACAGTCTGGACAGTGCGTCAGGTTTGGTGTTCTTGGAGCCGGGGCGGTATGAGAGGGTGAAGTCAAATCGACTGAAAAACAGGGCCCACCTAGCCTGTCGAGGGTTCAGTCTCTTGGCTTGCTGGAGGTACTCCAGGTTCTTGTGGTCAGTCCAAACCAGGAATGGATGTTGTGCTCCCTCCAGCCAGTGCCTCCACTCCTCAAGGGCCAGTTTGACCGCTAGCAGTTCTCGATCCCCCACATCGTACCGGGACTCAGCAGGACTCAGGCGGTGGGAGAAGTAAGTGCAGGGGTGCAGCTTTCCTTCCGAACGTTGAGAGAGCACCGCGCCGACACCACTGTCCGAGGCGTCCACCTCCACGATGAATGGTTGGGAGGTGTCCGGGAGAACCAGAATGGGTGCCGTGCAGAAGCGGTCCTTGAGGTCTTTGAACGCCTTTTCTGCCTGAGGAGACCAGCCATAAGATCCACCTGTCCCTTTGGTGAGGTCTGACATGGGTGCTGCCACAGAACTGAAGTTCCTGATGAACTTGCGGTAGAAGTTAGCGAATCCTAAGAACCGCTGAACCTCCTTAACGGACTTGGGAGTAGGCCAATCCCGGACGGCCAGGGTCTTGGCAGGGTCCATTTGGAGTTGGCCTGTCCGTACAATAAATCCCAGAAAGGAGACCTCGGGAACATGAAATTCGCATTTCTGGGCCTTGGCGAACAGATTGTTCTGTAGCAGCCTCTGGAGAACCTGGCGGACATGGTGGCGGTGCTCCTGCACGGTCTTGGAAAAGATAAGGATGTCATCGAGGTAGACAAAAACGTATAGGTTAATCATGTCCCTTAAGACGTCGTTGATTAGGGCCTGAAAAACAGCTGGTGCGTTGGTGAGTCCGAAGGGCATCACCTGGTATTCGTAGTGCCCAGACGGGGTGTTAAAGGCAGTCTTCCACTCGTCTCCCTGTCGGATACGGATGAGGTGGTATGCGTTCCGTAGGTCCAACTTGGTGAAGACGGTGGCGCCTTGGAGCAGGTCGAAAGCTGTGGACATCAGCGGAAGGGGATATCGGTTGCGCACAGTGATCTTATTCAGGCCCCTGTAATCAATACATGGTCGGAGCCCCCCATCCTTCTTGCCGACAAAGAAGAAGCCGGCTCCAGCAGGTGAAGTGGAGGGTCGAATAAACCCAGAGACCAGGGCATCTTTGAGGTATTCCTCCATGGCCTTGCGTTCTGGCTGAGAGAGTGAAAACAGTCTGCCACGAGGAGGGGTAGTCCCAGGGAGCAAGTCGATGGCACAGTCGTAGGCCCGGTGCGGAGGAAGAACGGCGGCCCTGCTCTTGCTGAATACCTCCTTGAGATCCCAGTACTCTGTGGGAACTTGAGATAACTCGGTGAGATCAGGGGGCTCGGCAGGAGACACAGGAGAGCTAGAGAGCAGACAAGAGGCATGGCATGCAGGGCCCCATTCCACAACCTGGCTTGTTACCCAGTCTATGCGAGGGTTGTGGCGAGTAAGCCAAGGAAGGCCTAGAATAACTGGGAACTCAGGTGAAGGAATCAGGTGCAGGGATATTTCTTCCTTGTGACCTTGAGACTGGAGGAAAACTGGAGAAGTAACTTGGGTGACTCTTCCATCACCTAACGCTTGGCCATCGAGGGCAGACACAGACAGTGGGACTTCAAGAGGTGCAGTCGGAATATTGATGCTTTGGGCGAAGTGAATATCCATAAAGTTCCCAGCCGCCCCTGAGTCTATCAAAGCTTGACAAGAGTGGACAGACTCACCCCAGGAGATGGAGACCGGGATGTAGATTCCTTGGCCAGGGAGTCCGGGAGAGAGGGTAGGCCCCGTCACAACCCTCCCTCGGCTGGACGGGGCGGTCCTTTTCCCAAGAGTTCGGGACATGATGCTCGGAAGTGACCAGGTTTGCCACAGTAGATGCAGCACTTGTCCCTCCTTCTGCGCTCCCTCTCAGATGCGGAGAGGCGAGTACGACCCACTTGCATGGGTTCTGGACAGTCACTGAAGGAGGTAAATGGTCTCCAGGTAGAGGTAGGGAGGCTGGGGGGGCTCAAGGCTTGGTGGCGTTCTCTCATCCTGTTGTCCAGACGAATAGCATGTGAGATGAGGGTTTCGAGGTCACTTGGGCATCCAATAGAGGCCAGACCGTCCTTGATGGGGTCAGACAGACCATGGTGGAAGGCTGACACCAGGGCAGTCTCGTTCCATCCACTTACTGCTGCGAGTGTTCGGAACGAGATGGCGTAATCTGCGACGCTTCCTCCTTGCCGGATGGACATGAGCTTTCGGGCTGCGTCGGTACTGATGTCTGCCTGATCGAAGACCCGAAGCATCTCTTCAGAAAACAGCTGGAAATCAAAGCACTCAGGTCCCTGTCTTTGCCAGATAGCAGTAGCCCAGGCTCGCGCCTTACCAGCTAATAAGGTGATCACAAAGGCAATCTTGCGGCGATCCGTAGTGTAGGTGGTAGGCTGAAGCTCAAAGGTGAGTTGACACTGGGTAAGGAACTCTCGGCACTCACTGTGCTTGCCGTCATACCTCTGTGGTGCAGGAAGGCTGGGTTCGCGAGGTGAAGAAGGCAGCATTGCAGGAGGCACTGGAGCAGGAGTGGGAGCTGGATCAGGAGCAGGATCAGGAGCAGGAGATGCAGGCAGAGATGTCAGCTGTGCCAGGGTTTTCCCAATTTGCTGAAGCAGTTCCTCGTGGCGAGCGAGGGCCTCACGTTGGCTGGTGAGCGTACGTCCATGAGCGTCCATGGTTGCTCCGAAGCGTGTCAAAGCTGCCATAATTCCCTGAAGGTTGGCCGGGTAGACAGTTGAAGCAGCCTCTGCTGAGTCGGTCATGACGGAGTCTTTCTGTTAGGGTTTTGCTGGGATTCGAACCTGGTTCGTTGGTGTGATGATCCAGCAAACCCCCACTAGGCCACCAGGGGGATGACTCAAATGCAGAGGCGTGAGGCGGAAGTAGAAAAAGAATCAAAAAGGTTTATTTAAACTATATACACTATATACAGGGCAAAACAAAAGACAAAAAAAAACCAAAGAGTGTAATCCAAAAGAAAAGCAAAGTGCAAAAATACAAAAGCTAAGAAGATCAAAAAAACACAGTACAAAGGAAACTGGAGATAAACATAACAGCACAAAGACTCCGTGACAAGAGGACTGAACTCAGGGGTATAAATAGACAAACTAATTAAGGACACAGGTGAAGATAATTAGGCAATTAACACAAACACAAGACACAGGAACAGTGGCGGCCTCTAGAGGCCAAAATAAACACGACATGAAAAGGAAATAACAGCGGCCTCTAGAGGCCAAAACAGTCCTAGTCCTAACAAGTCTATGGCTATCAGGAACAAGAATGGTGATAGCAAGCACCCCTGCCTAACACCTGTCCATACTTGGAAAGCATCAGTGAGTTGTTGGTCATGTGCCACCCTGCAGGTCATCCCATCCCATAATGTCTCAGTAGTTTCCAAAGGGTTTCCCTATCCACACTATCGAATGCTTTTTCATAGTCAATAAAGTTGCTGTATAAGGGAGCATTCCACTCAAGTGACTGTTCCAAAATAATATGTAATGTTGTGATCTGGTCTATGCAAGATCTACTTTTGCGGAATCCAGCTTGCTCATCTCTGAGGTAAGGGTCCATGGCATCCTTATCCTGTTTAGGAGTACTCTGTTGGAAATCTTGCCTGGGATTGACAACAGTGTAATCCCCCTGTAGTTGGAGCAGGAACTGAGGTCACCTTTCTTTGGGAGTTTAATGTAATAGCCTTCCTTCCACTCTGCTGGGACTTCCTCCTCATCCCAGATGTGTTTGAATAAGGATGAAGCATCTCCACACTTGTCGCAACATCAGCTTTCAGTGCCTCTGCCGGGATATTGTCAGGCCCTGCAGCCTTCCTGTTCCTCAGTTGTCTGATGGCCTTTTGGCTCTCTTCCTTTGACAGTGGTCCGCAGTCAATCGGTAGGTCACTGTCTGCTTGTTCAATAGCCACTTGGCTCTGTGGTGGTGGTCTATTTAATAATTCCTTATAGTGTTCCACCCATCTGGATTTTTGACCTTCCACATCAGGGATTGTCTTACCATTCTTATCTTTCACTGGCCTCTCTGGCTGACTGTATTTTCCAGAAAGCTCCTTGATGGTAGTGTACAGGTTTCTCATGTTTCCATGGTGAGCTGCTTCTTCTGCCTCTGTTGCCAATGACTCCATGTAGTTTCTTTTATCTGCCCTGATACTCCCCCTTATTGCTCTGTTTGCCCCTGAGTACTCTTCTTGGGCTTGGACTTTTTCAGTATGTGTGCAACTATTGTTTGTTGCTGCCTTCTTGTTTTTCTGCTCCTCTATCTTTTCTAGGGTGGATGCTGAGATCCATTCTTTGTGATTATACCTCTTGGTCCCCAGCACTTCCTGGCATGCTTGAGTGTGCATTTGACAAATAAAGGCTTCTTCTTCTTCTTCTTAAACCCAAATCAGAAAAAGTTGGGACGGTATGCAAATACAAAAAAAAAAGACAGCAGTGCTTTCTAAATTTACTTTCAGTGGTATTTCATTGCAGACAGTATGAACCCAAGATATTTCATATTTTGTCTGGTCAACTTAATTTAATTTGTTAAGATACATCCATTCCCTGCATTTCAGGCATGCAAAACATTCCAAAAAAGGTTGGGATGGGGCACCTACTATGCCATGCACAAATCCAAACAGGCAAGCTTCATCCTACTAACAGACTTATTTTCAGATGACACATTTTCGAATACAACACATGAAAAAAGCCAAACAAATCTGTGTGTGTGTGTGTGTGTGTGTGCACGCGTGCATGCGTGTAAAATAGCAACACTGAATAATAATAATGAAAGAGAGCTCTGATAAGGAGGGAAAGTTATAAGTTATATAAGTTAGGACAACGACTTTAAGCATAATGCCAAAGGTACGCTGCAGTGTTTCATAACCAAGAACCTAAATGTGATAGAATGGCTCAATCAAAACCCAGACCAGGTTTCTAACAGGGGAAAGACAGGAGTCTAAAAGAAGGGATATGAACATTTCACAGGAAAATAGTCCATATAAAAGAAAGACCATTCTGATATACGGTCTAACATCAAAGGACCTCACTGCTTATTCTATTACACTGTGTCATGTTTTATATTGATAATTTCCAAATGTTAGCAGGCAACTGAGGAATTATGACAGTTCATATTCATGCAGTGAGAGAGAGAGAGAGAGAGAGAGTGTGCACGCATGCTCATATTTTACCCACCTGACCATCTGGACTGCATCTCTGATCCAGAAGCCATCTGTGCTTAATCCTGGACCCACCTCCATTCTACTACTATCACACTCACATGCACATAACCCAATGAAAAGTTTCAATATACTGTGATACTCTGTGATCTGTGAGAGATTGTGATACTCTCACAATCCTTGGAGTGAAGGGAGTTATTGCAGGAAAAAATATATAAAAACTTACACTTTGACATGACAAGGTTGAGCCAACCTACTTCCAAAATGTGATTTTGATTAATTTTGACAGTGTTGTTTTACTGAAAATCCAAGAGTGTGATAAGTGAAACCTGAACGTGTATGCACAAAACTCTGACACACATATACATTAGATTTATTGTAGAATCCAAAAGAAAACATTTTATTTTTCACTCATTAAAAGCTAATATAATTTATTCATTTTCTATCCTAATTATCCATTGCGGCTCATGGGGAAGCTGGAGACAATCCCAGGTAACATCGGGCAAGAGGTGGGGTACGTCCTGAATGGACCACCAATCCATCGCAGGACCAACACAGAGACACAGACAGCCACTCACACTTACATACACACTTATAGGCAATTTAGGCCCTGTCCACACGGCAACGGATTCAGGTGAATCCGATAAAAATTTTTATCGTTTCGGCCTGGCGTCCACATGGCACCGGCGTTTTGGGTGCCCCAAAACGATATTTTTTGAGAACGGTTTCCAGAGTGGAAGAATCTGGCAACGGCACCATTGCGAAGTCATCTGGATGAGTAGAACGGATTTGTTTATGATGACGTCACAACCACATGACTAGAACAAGCAGCACTCACTCATTCACGCCGGGTAGAAGAAGGGGTTTATGCGCATGCGTCCTACTTCTTCTATTGTTCTGGTGTCTCCGATGGGACCGTCTTACAGCGCACATAGAGGTGTGGCATGTGTATTGCATCGTTTTCAGCAAGCGTTGCGCTGCCATATGTACCTGATATTTTACTGATCCGTTGCCCATGTGGACGCGATATTTTTTTTTAGCGGGTAAAAAAAATATCGTGTCCACCTGGGCAACGGATCAGTAAAATATCAGGTACATATGGCAACGCAACGCTTGCTGAAAACGATGCAATACACATGCCACACCTCTACGTGCGCTGTAAGACGGTCCCATCGGAGGCACCAGAACAATAGAAGAAGTAGGACGCATGCGCATAAACCCCTTCTTCTACCCGGCGTGAATGAGTGAGTGCTGCTTGTTCTAGTCATGTGGTTGTGACGTCATCATAAACAAATCCATTCTACTCATCCAGACGACTTCGCAATGGCACCATTGCCAGACTTTTCTACTCTGGAAACCGTTCTCAAAAAATATCGTTTTGGGGCACCCAAAACGCCGCTGCCGTGTGGACGCCAGGCCGAAACGATAAAAAATTTTATCGGATTCACCTGAATCCATTGCCATGTGGACAGGGCCTAAAAGTAGCCATTTGAACTAATCTGCATGTCTTTGGACTGTGAGAACAAACCAGAGTACTTGGGTGTGTGTGTGTGTGTGGGGGGGGGGGGGGGGGGGATTTTAAGAGATAATAGCAATGAACAGTATGCATTAGTTGTTATGGCTTACAATTTGAATTAAATGAACAGATTATTTAGATATTTTTCCCCCAAGTCATTAAAGGAATTTTCAAACAGCAAGAAGTAAACATTTCTTTTGAAAATGAATCAAGGTATTCAGTTTAGAATTCTGTCCTGTACTGTAGCAGAGATTGTCAAGAGTGTGTGTGTGTGTGTGTGTGTGTGTGTGTGTGTGTGTGTGTGTGTTGTCCCCATGTAGCATGCATGTCTTCCTTGCCCCCTCCCCAAGTCTCATCACTTCTTCTCTAATCAGCTTGGTTAAAGATAAAAGCCTTTCCAGTGGGACAGTATGTAGCTCATTAATAAAACAACATTTTTAAAGTTCATCCACTGTCCCACAGCACAAAGCTGTTCTTCTAATGAGATAGAGTTGACCTTTGTGACACAGCCTGCTGTCCTGATACATGCACAGCTCTTCCATTCTCCATGCAGGCCTTAGGAAAACACAGCTAGACACAACTTTCATCTCCTCTATGAAGCACACTTTATATTTAGAGCAGTTGAGCCTTTCAGTGAAGTGCAACATGAAGCTATGTTTAAATATAAAATTGCAGGAATCATCAAAAGCACATTTTTGGTATTTTCTTTGAAATGTGCTGAACAGTAGTGTTGCATGAAAACTCTGCATAATATAAATAAGGGAAAAAGTAGAACATACACTTGGGAATCAGAGCAATTTCACTGAAGCAGCTTCTAGACTTGATCTGTGCATTGTCAAGCTAACGAGTAGCACTTTTCTTGTGTGTAGAATCTCTGACAAAGCTCTGTCCAAAACCACATACAGCCACAGTAGACCCCCAAGGGCTAGAACCACTGACCATCGAAAGAACTTTTGAGGAACTTTTTTTCTAAGCATGAATGTTAAAATATAATTCTATTTCACTTCTAAACACCAACAGAAGCAGTATTTCAAAACCAAAAGTCACATGGTGACCACATGATTTAGTATTTAGCTATAAAATAGCATCCTCAACAATTGTCTGTCACTTTATTCTTCTTGCCTTGTCAGGCCTTTCTTCTTCTTCTTCTTCTTCTTCTTCTTCTTATTATTATTATTATTTTAGAGCTATCTGAGTCACAGTTTGTGACAATAGCTGGAACTATAGAGATCTTGCAGTCACGTGACCGGAAAGTACACAGCCGCCATCTTGTCGGTCAACAGCACAGCTGAATACTGTTGCACTCGTGTACAGAATGGATCAATTTCAACCGACGGACTACACGGCTCATTTTTCTAATGAACAGATAACTAGATATATGTCTAAAATAAACGATCTACAGATTATTGACCCTTATGGCTTTCCGGACGGAGTTTTCACGACCGTGTCAGTGGATATGGAACTGCCAGAGGTGGAATACCCGGACGTGTATAATTACCTCATTAACTTTCCCTCGCTGTTCAGCGGTAAAGCACTGCGTGCTTATAAATCTCTGGACAGTTATCTTTACAGAAATTCAGGATTTGTCAGCGACTCAGATGTGGCATCTTGTAAACAAGAAAATGATCCTCACTGGATGGGTAAGTCACTTAAGTATTGAGTATAGCACTGACCAGCCGATTATAGAATAGAATAAGGTAATTCCAGCTGTAATTTCAAATCGTCCGTCTTGTTTACCTGGCGTTGGAGAGGTAGAGGCTTAGCGGTGGAGGTTTGAGTGGCTGTTTTCTGAGCTTACTCAACAGGCCGGCTCTGCAGCCTCGCTTTTGCTCCCGGCACCGCCTCCTTAGCTTTGCTTCCAATAACAATCCACGGAGACCCCGCTGGTCTCACTATCTCGTCCGGAATGTTTTTTTTTTCTCGTCCGGAATGTTGTGCATGCGATGGAAATCGCTACAAACCGTCATTTTCTGCTGGAAACCAATGTCCAGTAAGTCCATACGGTTGTAGTGGATATTGAAGTCCGGTACAGACGAACAACATGCAAAAATACACACAAAAACCATAAAAAACGTGCACAGGTAGGGAGAGCTTGTAGCCGCAGCCGTTGTAGTAGAATTGTATATAGTAGGGTTTTCCAGAAGAAAAGGTAGAAGTAAAAGCAGAAGTAGAAGTAGAAGGCGGAATATGGCGTTTGACCGACACGATGGCATCTGTCACAATCTGGATCGGCTGTGACGTCACATGCAAGTGCTTCATAGGGAACTTCCAAAGTTGCAGATAGGCACCATCAGCGTCTTTATGTAGCGCCCCTTTGCTGTACAGGCATTAATAGGGGTGGCTATCCTGAGTTCTTTAAATAGATTAGTATCTCTACCTTTAATGTATGTTGTACTTTGTCGTCTGTTTATGGGAATAAAAACAGTATAGCAAAACTACTTGAACTAATGATCCTTAAATCTTCTTTAAATAAATGTCTTTTGACTTACCTTTAAATATTAAAGTACCATATACAGTAACCTCCCACATTGTTTGTTTACCTTTAGGTGATCGCCTAAGCTGAATGCCAAAGCTTCAATGCAAATAACTATTCAAAGACAACAGAAGGATTATAAAAATATAGTAACTATTTACTAGACAAATGTTTAAATATGTACACGTTAAGTTGAATTTGTAAACAAAATAGCTTTCTCTCACTCAATTTGTTTTGGCCCAATTGACCACACAATCAACAGTTCAATTTAACATGAAATATTAATACCCAACTCTTAGCTATAGCCAGCAAATATATAGATAAACTAAAGATTTAAACTTTATAAATTTGGGTACCCAACCAGTCGTCAGTCCCAAGGTGCAGGCCTGTATCGTCGCTTGGGTGCAGTGAAGCCTTAAAACAGTATGGCTACCTGGTGGCAAAGCCACAAAAGAAAAGAAGAAGTGCGCGTGTGGCTCATCCTCCTCACCCTGATGGCAATGCTGTGTTAGTGATGCTGTGGAGCGGAGACGTTGTCACTACTGGTTCCTGGTGCTCACGGAGATCTTGGAAACTGCATAGAGTCTTCTACTCTCGAGCAAAGTCCTTTGAACTTCTCTAGCTTGAAGCTATGTCAGGCTGACTAGCTCGCTGTTAATAATTATTAATAATTAATAATTACTTACTGATTTCTTTTAAATTCATCGTTCGATATTTTGAGGTTTGAGGTCGTAAAAGAGGTGAAGAAAACCCTAACACTCGCAGTATCCTCGTTGTGAGCTTTGTCCGAGTTCTTAACATTTACACTGTTATAGCACCATAATATCACTGTAGAGTCTCTCAAAAGACTCACTGTCCATGTGTCAGCACATTCATAATAATTTACAGTATCTAAACATGGTATTTTACTACCAAGATTAGGGATTACTAGATTAGGGATAAAATTAGCTCATGTTTTAAGTCGTTCAAATTCTGTAAAGCTGCTTTGCGACAATGTTTATTGTTAAAAGCGCTATACAAATAAACTTGACTTGACTTGACTACTCAAATGCAGCAGAGTCCCAGTGCACTTTTCACTTGCTTCCTTCTTCCTCTCCACCTTTTTTCGTTCTGTTCACGTTCTCCTCACGCATCCCTTCCTGTTTCCACCTGACCTTTCCTCCCGACTACTGATTGGCTCAGAAAATAAACTAAAAGCAAAATCATACATTTCAATTTCTTTTACAAATGTATAGAAAATAAAACATTCTCACAATATTTCCAATTTCTCGAACTTAGTATTTAAAGAAACCAAATACATTTCACATCATGTAAATATCAGGACACATGACCTTGACCCATGAAATTCAAACCCTATTATGGTACATACAGTGCAATACAAACTCAGAATACTTTTAACCCTTTTAAATCCTAAAAGCTCCTCGGTGGCAACACTCTCAAAAGAGATGTGTTAAAAACAACACGTATTTAACACATCAGCGTGTTTATATAAGGACAACACAGTTTGTGTTAATAAATGTGTTGAACTCTATAACACAGTAACTGTGTTGAACTATTTAACACACTAATGTGTTAAAACAACACAGTTTGTTTTATTTAAATAAATAAATAAATAAATAAATAAATAAATAAAACACAGTTTGTGTTTTATTTATTTAAATAAATAAATAAAACACAAACTGTGTTGTTTTAACACACTAGTGTGTTAAATAGTTCAACACAGTTACTGTGTTATAGAGTTCAACACAAACTGTGTTGTCCTTATATAAACACGCTGATGTGTTGTTTTTAACACATCTCTTTTGAGAGTGAAGGCACCGGGGGTGGATGAGATCCGCCCTGAGTATCTCAAGTCTCTGGATGTTGTGGGGCTGTCTTGGTTGACACACCTCTGCAACATTGCGTGGCGGTCGGGGACAGTGCCTATAGAGTGGCAGACTGGGGTGGTGGTCCCTCTTTTTAAGAAAGGGGACCGGAGAGTGTGCTCCAATTATAGGGGAAATCACACTTCTCAGCCTCCCAGGGAAGGTTTACTCCAGGGTACTGGAGAGGAGAATTCGACTGATAGTCGAAACTCGGATCCAGGAGGAACAATGCGGTTTTCGTCCTGGTTGCGGAACACTGGACCAGCTCTATACCCTTCATAGGGTGCTCGAGGGTTCATGGGAGTTTGCCCAACCAGTCCACATGTGCTTTGTGGATCTGGAGAAGGCATTCGACCATGTCCCCCGTGGTATTCTGTGGGGGGTGCTTCAGGAGTATGGGGTTCGGGGCCCTTTGCTAAGGGCTGTCCGGTCCCTGTACGAATGGAGCAAGAGTCTGGTTCGCATTGCCGGCAGTAAGTCAGACCTGTTCCCGGTGCATGTTGGACTCTGGCAGGGCTGCCCTTTGTCACCGGTTCTGTTCATAATTTTTATGGACAGAATTTCTAGGCGCAGCCAGGGGCCGGAAGGAATCCTGTTTGGGAACCACAGGATTTCATCTCTGCTTTTTGCGGATGATGTTGTCCTGTTGGCTTCTTCAAACCAGGACCTCCAGCATGCACTGGGGTGGTTTGCAGTCGAGTGTGAAGCGGCTGGGATGAGAATCAGCACCTCCAAGTCCGAGGCCATGGTTCTCGACCGGAAAAGGGTGGCTTGCCCTCTTCAGGTTGGTGGAGAAGTCCTGCCTCAAGTGGAGGAGTTTAAGTATCTCGGGATCTTGTTCACGAGTGAGGGAAGGATGGCGACAGGCGGATTGGTGCAGCCTCCGCAGTGATGCGGTCGCTTTACTGGTCCATCGTGGTGAAGAAGGAGCTGAGCCAAAAGGCGAAGCTCTCAATTTACCGGTCGATCTACGTTCCGACTCTAACCTATGGCCATGAGCTTTGGGTAACGACCGAAAGAACAAGATCGCGGATACAAGCGGCTGAAATGAGTTTTCTTTGCAGGGTGGCTGGGCGCTCCCTTAGAGATAGGATGAGAAGCACAGTCACTCGGGAGGAGCTCGGAGTAGAGCCGCTGCTCCTCCACATCGAGAGGACTCAGCTGAGGTGGCTCGGGCATCTTTTTCGGATGCCTCCTGGACGCCTCCCTGGGGAGGTGTTCCAGGCATGTCCCCCCGGGAGGAGGCCCCGGGGAAGACCCAGGACACGCTGGAGGGACTATGTCTCTCGGCTGGCCTGGGAACGCCTCGGTGTTCTTCCCGAGGAGCTGGCCGAGGTGTCTGGGGAAAGGGAAGTTTGTGCATCCATGCTTAGACTGCTGCCTCCGCGACCCGGTCCCGGATAAAGCGGAAGAAGACGAGACGAGACGAGAGACAGTGCAATACAAACTCCGAATACTTTTAACCCTTTTAAATCCTATTTATTCTTTTAATGAACTTACTCTATTTATAATATTTATTAATTCTTATTTATGAATCAATGAACTATATGGCCTATTTTTCAAAGGGCTACATCTAGTTAACTATGAATTGTTTTTATGAATTTACATGATATTCAGTTCATCTCTGAGCTCCTTTTCTAACATCACCTGCCTCCAAATTTGCTCTGTACCAGCATCCAAATAAAAAGACAACAGAGAATTTTGTCACATTTACCAATAACACTTTGCAATTAGTTATGTTTGTGTAAAATTACTAAATTATTACATAACATGTCTATTAAAACATTAACTAATTATAGAAATGATAAGTATGTTATTTTCTATATTTTTAACCATTTTAAGTGCTAATAAGGGTGCATTAATAAACATTAATAGTAGTAATACAACTAACTAAAATGTTCATAAATAATTATATTAATCATTATCTAATTATAGTAATGATAACTAACATTGTTTTCCATTTTAAATAATATTTTAACTATTAATTAAAAGGATACATTTTAAGGGACTTTAGAATTGGAATAATAGGAAGCACTGTGAAAAAATAGTATTAGCCAGTCATTCTCACTTATTTTTCCAACATCTAACTTAGGAATTCTTTTTTTAAAGGCTGATACAGTCCATGTTTTGTTCAAGTATGTTTGCATGTTTCTTAATTTCTGAATCATTAATCTGAATACAAGCATGTCATGATGTGTTCTTTTTAAAAGTATTGCTAAACCATTATTAGTGATGTTCTTTGTGACATGTATCCTTTCAGGGACACTTTATAATTGCTTAAGAATATTTTTAAGGACAATAACTAGAATTCACTTCTTAAAAATTACTTAAAATTGATTAGCCATTATTTAATTATAAGATTAACAGTGATTAAGTATAACCATGATTATTCATCAGTGTCCTTTATTCTAAAATTGAAAAACATATATGCCTTTCATTAACAATTAAAAAAAATGCTAAAAACCAATAAACATTACTTAACCACATATAAATTTTGGTCATTCTACTTTGTGACCCTTATTGCCTGTGATATTCACCTCTAACATGCTCAAGGGGGTTGCCCTCATTATACCATGCTCACATTGCTAAGCTGCCAAAGCAGATTCCGTTAAGAAGTACATTCAGGTAGGAACAGATTGGCCTCAATTTTTCCAGTATCAATACCAATACTCATAGTACTCATAATTAAAAACTAACCTACTTCATTGATTTCAAGCAGTAGCAGCAGAGTGAGATTGGAACCAATCTCTCTCTCTCTCTCTCTCTCTCTCTCTCTCTCTCTCTCTTTTCAAAATTGTCCTTATTTTTTCAACGTTTGGAAAGTTTTAAAAGTTTTATTTTTTTTCTCAGTGATTCACTCCGTTGCAGAGTAATTTTTTGCTCTCAATTTATTCAGCTTTGAAGAATAAGTCGTTATTTGTAACATGAACACAAGCACAGCAAAATTCCTTCTCTCCATTTAACCCATCTGAAGCAGTGAACATATGCACACACAAGTGAGCAATGAGCACACACACACATACCCAGAGCAGTGGGCAGCTATGCTACAGCACCTGGGGAGCAGTTGGGGGTTAGGTGCCTTGCTCAAGGGCACTTCAGCCATGATACAGAGGGAGGGGAAAGTGCTGTTCATTCGCTCAACTCCCCTCACATTTTTCCTGCCGGTCCTGGGAATGAAACCAACGACCCATGACATCCCCAATTTTCTGATGACTAGTGAGCATCTGACTGGATTCTAGTGCATTGTATTTTTCCAGAATAACACATGCTTTTCACTGTTATCCACTGAGTTAGGTGGTTTCCATTAACACACAGCTTTGATACAGAGTGATTACAAAGTCATGCTTCAGGATGCACACTCATGCAATCAATGTCTAAGCTCTATGGAAGTCACGAATGAACAACAGTGATATGCCTGCCACCTTGGCATTGACCATATCAGAGAAGCAATCTTGATTTCAAGAAGAAAAAAAAAATAGATCAGAGTAGTGGCATCAGGGAAACATTTCCCAGGTAACTATGACTTGACAGTTGAGCCACAATCAATTTACCAGCTTACATGTACTGCTGGCAGACTCCAAACACTATGGGACAGCTATCTTCAAGAGAGTGATGGCCTGCATTAGACTGGAGACTAATGAGAAGCTCAGAGTAACCTGTTCTGCACAGCCACAACCACAGGGAATTTCCATCCATCCATCCATCCATCCATCCATTATCTATACTGCTTATCCACTGAGGGTCATGTGGTAAGCTGGAGCCAATCCCAGCTGACTTTGGGTGAGGAGGGTATCTGGTCAGGTCTATCACAGGGCTAACACAGAGATGAACAACTATTTACAATCATATTCACACTTATGGGCAATTTAGAGTAACCAGTTGACCTAATCCACATCTTTAGAATATGGAAGGAAACTGAAGCACCCAGCAGAAACCCATGAAGGCATGGGGAGAACATCAAACTCCACACAGAAAGGCCCTGGTCAGCCGCGAGGTTCAAACCGCAGGCATGGTGGAAAAGCCAGGCATTTCTGGGATCAGCTTCCCCTTAAGGAGGCAGGGATCCTGATCTCTATTCCTGATGCACCTCAGGCTTCCCCCAGTCGAGCAGGAATGTACAGGATAGTAATGAGTATTCAAGGGGGTACACATCAGGTGTTGCTGGACTCGGGTTATAATTAGACCACTATTCATCAAAGACTGATTCAATGTGGGGCATTGGGCAATGCACCATTACTGAAGGTGAGGTGTGTACACGTGGATGTTCACAAATATCCACTGGTGCCTGTCACTATACAATATAGGGGTGAAAAGCAGAGTGTGGAGGCGGTGGTTAGTCCTCGCCTCACCTGTCCACAAATCCTGGGGACAAATTGGCTGGGGTTTAAAATGTTATTGAAGCATTTACAGTGGTGCTTGAAAGTTTGTGAACACTTTAGAATTTTCTATATTTCTGCATAAATATGACCAAAAACATGATCAGATTTTCACACAAGTCCTAAAAGTAGATAAAGAGAGCCCAGTTAAACAAATGAGACAAAAATATTATTTCATCTCTCATCTCATTATCTCCAGCTGCTTTATCCTTCTACAGGGTCGCAGGCAAGCTGGAACCTATCTCAGCTGACTACAGTGGTGCTTGAAAGTTTGTGAACCCTTTAGAATTTTCTATATTTCTGCATAAATATGATCTAAAACATCATCAGATTTTCACACAAGTCCTAAAAGTAGATAAAGAGAACCCAGTTAAACAAATGAGACAAAAATATTATACTTGGTCATTTATTTATTGAGGAAAATTATCCAATGTTACATATCTGTGAGTGGCAAAAGTATGTGAACCTCTAGGATTAGCAGTTAATTTGAAGGTGAAATTAGAGTCAGGTGTTTTCAATCAATGGGATGACAATCAGGTGTGAGTGGGCACCCTGTTTTATTTAAAGAACAGGGATCTATCAAAGTCTGATCTTCACAACACATGTTTGTGGAAGTGCATCATGGCACAAACAAAGGAGATTTCTGAGGACCACAGAAAAAGCGTTGTTGATGCTCATTAGGCTGGAAAAGGTTACAAAACCATCTCTAAAGAGTTTGGACTCCACCAATCCACAGTCAGACAGATTGTGTACAAATGGAGGAAATTCAAGACCATTGTTACCCTCCCCAGGAGTGGTCGACCAACAAAGATCACTTCAAGAGCAAGGCGTGTAATAGTCAGCGAGGTCACAAAGGACCCCAGGGTAACTTCTAAGCAACTGAAGGCCTCACTCACATTGACTAATGTTAATGTTCATGAGTCCACCATCAGGAGAACACTGAACAACAATGGTGTGCATGGCAGGGTTGCAAGGAGAAAGCCACTGCTCTCCAAAAAGAACATTGCTGCTCGTCTGCAGTTTGCTAAAGATCACGTGGACAAGCCAGAAGGCTATTGGAAAAATGTTTTTTGGATAGACTGGACCAAAATAGAACTTTTTGGTTTAAATGAGAAGCGTTACGTTTGGAGAAAGGAAAACACTGCATTCCAGCATAAGAACCTTATCCCATCTGTGAAACATGCTGGTGGTAGTATCATGGTTTGGGCCTGTTTTGCTGCATCTGGGCCAGGATGGCTTGCCATCATTGATGGAACAATGAATTCTGAATTATACCAGCGAATTCTAAAGGAAAATGTCAGGACATCTGTCCATGAAGTGAATCTCAAGAGAAGATGGGTCATGCAGCAAGACAACGACCCTAAGCACACAAGTTGTTCTACCAAAGAATGGTTAAAGAAGAATAAAGTTAATGTTTTGGAATGGCCAAGTCAAAGTCCTGACCTTAATCCGATCGAAATGTTGTGGAAGGACCTGAAGCGAGCAGTTCATGTGAGGAAACCCACCAACATCCCAGAGTTGAAGCTGTTCTGTACGGAGGAATGGGCTAAAATTCCTCCAAGCTGGTGTGCAGGACTGATCAACAGTTACCGCAAATGTTTAGTTACAGTTATTGCTGCACAAGGGGGTCACACCAGATACTGAAAGCAAAGGTTCACATACTTTTGCCACTCACAGATATGTAATATTGGATCATTTTCCTCAATAAATAAATCACCAAGTATAATATTTTTGTCTCATTTGTTTAACTGGGTTCTCTTTATCTACTTTTAGGACTTGTGTGAAAATCTGATGATGTTTTAGGTCATATTTATGCAGAAATATAGAAAATTCTAAAGGGTTCACAAACTTTCAAGCACCACTGTACAGGCGAGAGGCAGGGTACACCCTGGACAAGTCGCCAGGTCATCACAGGGCTGACACATAGACACAGACAACCATTCACACTCACAGTCAATTTAGAGTCACCAGTTAACCTAACCTGCATGTCTTTGGACTGTGGGGGAAACCGGAGCACCCGGAGGAAACCCACGTGGACAACATGCAAACTCCGCACAGAAAGGCCCTCGCCGGCCACAGGGCTTGAACCCAGACCTTCTTGCTGTGAGGCGACAGCGCTAACCACTACACCACCGTGCCGCCCACAAAAATATTATACTTTGTCATTTATTTATTGAGGAAAATGATCCAATATTATCTGTGAATGACAAAAGTATGTGAACCTCTAGGATTAGCAGTTAATTTGAAGGTGAACAGGTGTTTTCAATCAATGGGATGACAATCAGGTGTGAGTGGGCACCCTGTTTTATTTAAAGAACAGGGATCTATCAAAGTCTGAGTTTCACAACACATGTTTGTGGAAGTGTATCATGGCACAAACAAAGGAGATTTCTGAGGACCTCAGAAAAAGTGTTGTTGATGCTCATTAGGCTGGAAAAGGTTACAAAACCATCTCTAAAGAGTTTGGACTCCACCAATCCACAGTCAAATTGATCATGTACAAATGGAGGAAATTCAAGACCATTGTTACCCTCCCCAGGAGTGGTCGACCAACAAAGATCACTCCAAGAGCAAGGCGTGTAATAGTCGGTGAGGTCACAAAGGACCCCAGGGTAACTTCTAAGCAACTGAAGGCCTCTCACACATTGGCTAATGTTAATGTTCATGAGTCCACCATCAGGAGAACACTAAACAACAATGGTGTGCATGGCAGGGTTGCAAGGAGAAAGCCATTGCTCTCCAAAAAGAACATTGCTGCTCGTCTGCAGTTTGCTAAAGATCATGTGGAAAGCCAGAAGGCTATTGGAAAAATATTCTGTGGATAGACGAGACCAAAATAGAACTTTTTGGTTTAAATGAGAAGCGTTATGTTTGGAGAAAGGAAAACACTGCATTCCAGCATAAGAACCTTCTCCCATCTGTGAAACATGGTGGTGATAGTATCATGGTTTGGGCCTGTTTTGCTGCATCTGGGCCAGTACAGCTTGCCATCATTGATGGAACAATGAATTCTGAACTATACCAGCGAATTTTAAAGGAAAATGTCAGGACATCTGTCCATGAACTGAATCTCAAGAACAGGTGGTGTCATGCAGCAAGACAATGACCCTAAGCACACAAGTTGTTCTACCAAAGAATGGTTAAAGAAGAATAAAGTTAATGTTTTGGAATGGCCAAGTCAAAGTCCTGACTTTAATCCAGTCAAAATGTTGTGGAAGGACCTGAAGTGAGCAGTTCATGTGAGGAAACCCACCAACATCCCAGAGTTGAAACTGTTCTGTATGGAGGAATGGGCTAAAATTCCTCCAAGCCGGTATGCAGGACTGGTCAACAGTTACAGGAAACATTTAGTTGCAGTTATTGCTGCACAAGGGGGGTCACACCAGATACTGAAAGCAAAGGTTCACATACTTTTGCCACTCACAGATATGTAATATTGAATCATTTCCCTCAATAAATAAATGACCAAGTATAATATTTTTGTCTCATTTGTTTAACTGGGTTCTCTTTATCTACTTTTAGGACTTGTATGAAAATCTGATGATGTTTTAGGTCATATTTATGCAGAAATATAGAAAATTCTAAAGGGTTCACAAACTTTCAAGCACCACTGTATTTGTGGATGGGTCCTGCTGCAGTGAAACCCAGGGGGATTCCAGTGGAGCATTATCTGGGGAGGTGGTTATAGGGCCGTCTGCATCAGCTCTAAATCAGGGGAACATGGAGGTTGGGGAGAGCTCCACTCCTCCACTTTCCTCATGGATTTCCCTTCAGGATTTCCCGTTTGAGCATTTGTGAGACAAAAAACACTGAGGCATGCCTTTGACCAAGTGAGCATAATCAATGGTCAAAACCTCCAGCCAAACGCTATGCTTTCCTACCTGTACTTTTCAGTTATTAAAGATAAGTTATATCAAGCAATGCAAGACATTCAAACAGGAGAGGAAACAACTCAGCTGTTGGTCCCGAAGAGCCATAGAGAACTTTCACACCATGCAGCTCATCATAATCACATGGCAGCATATTTAGGTCAGAATAAAACACTGAACCAACTTCTGGGCCATTTGTATTTGCCAAGTGTTCATGGCAATGCTCACAGTTGGTGTGCAACATGTCACAAATGTCAGCTGGTGAATCCACCAGCCATCACAAAAGCATCATTGTGCTATTTACCATTGATCAAGATCCCCTTTGAAAGACTTGGTATGGGTATTGTCGGGCCACTAGATTGATTTGCATGAGGGTATTACTTTATGTTAGCCTTAGTGGATGACATAACACAATACCTGGAAGCAGTGCCTCTATGCAAGATTTCTGCATGCATTGTTGCGGAAGCACTATTCCATGTTATCTCCAGAGTTGGGATTCCCAAATAAATCCTGAATGATCAAGTCATTCACCCTTTGCAAACTATATGAATTGTTGGGGATTAAATTGATTGATACCAGTGTTACCATCCACAAATGGTCAGCCTTGTCAAACGGTTCAACTGAACAATTAAAAGCATGATTCTTAAGTTTGTGCAGGACAACAGTATAACTAGGGGCAGGTGTCTGGAGCCCCTCTTATTTTCAGTAAGAGAGGTCCTGTAAGCCTCCATGGGGTTCTCCCCATTTGAATTACTGCATGGTCGCAAGCCTCGTGGCATCTTGGATGTCATTAGGAAAAATTGGGAGGAGAGAACATCTACTAGTAAAAGTGAAATTCAGTACATTCTTGTCCTGAGAATAAAACTTCTCACACTGAAACACCTAACCCAGGAGAATTTGCTACAGGTGCAAGAATGGCAATCCCGGCTGTATAATGGGGGGCTTGGCTACAGGAATTTGCACCAGGAAATAAAGTGTTCATTTTACTGCACATGTTGAGCACTAAATTACTCTCAAACTAGCAAGGACCTTTTGAAGTCACACAGTGAATAGGCGAAGTTGACTATGAGATCAGGCGAACAAATAGAGGCGATGCACTTCAGATTCACCACCTCATTCTCCTGAAACTGTGGAGAGAGGAGGTTTATGTGGCTCTAGCAATAGTGGATCCCAAGAGGGAGGGGCTGGGACTGGAGGTATGTCTAAAAAGTGCAGCCTAATTCACCCCTGTGGTCTCCTGTGGAGACCACCTCTTGTCATCCCAGAGGGCACAGGTTGCCAAGTTACAGGAGAAATTCTCCAATGTATTTTTGCCTCTGTCCAGTCACACTAACCTGATAGAGCACCACATTGACACTCCTCCAGGGGTGATGGTATTGAGCCACCCATATGGACTGCCTGAACACAAAAGAAATGTGGTTCA
Source organism: Neoarius graeffei (assembly GCF_027579695.1). Taxonomy (NCBI): domain Eukaryota; kingdom Metazoa; phylum Chordata; class Actinopteri; order Siluriformes; family Ariidae; genus Neoarius; species Neoarius graeffei. Next base: position 91,165,444 of record NC_083571.1, read on the forward strand.
GGATGAACTCAAGGCTATGCTTGACATGGGGGTAATCAAAGAGTCACAAAGTGATTGGAGCAGCCTGGTGATTTGGTTCCCAAAACCGACAGGTCCGTCTGGTTCTGTGTAGATTTTGGAAAAGTCAACACTGTGTCAAAATTTGCTGATTATCCGATGCCTTGCAATGATGAACTGCTTGATCAGTTAGGCATGGCTCACTTTTATTCGACACTGGATTTTGTCAGTCCTGTGCACTGTGGCGTGTGCACCTGAAGGCTCACCCCGGGCTGTGTGTGCGTCGAGCAGACTTCAGCACACGCGCCATTAATGATGCGCACCTGAACTTAATTAAGGAGCTATATGTGCACCTATTAAAGGACTGTTCAGATGCAGCATCACTGCGAAGTATTATGCTATGTCAGTACGCATTACCAAGCCTTTCCACCCTTGTTTCTGATTTCCTGGTTTCCTGACTGTTGTTCCTGTTTCTTGTTCCCGTTCTCGCTCTGCCTCTGATATCCTGTTTGCACCTCACCCAACCTTTTCTTGTTTCACGATTTGGATTTAGTCTGCAGATTTGGACTGTTAGCCTTTGTGTGTGTTTGCACTTTATATACAGTGGTGCTTGAAAGTTTGTGAACCCTTTAGAATTTTCTATATTTCTGCATAAATATGACCTAAAACATCATCAGCTTTTCACACAAGTCCTAAAAGTAGATAAAGAGAACCCAGTTAAACAAATGAGACAAAAATATTATACTTGGTCATTTATTTATTGAGGAAAATGATCCAATATTCCATATCTGTGAGTGGCAAAAGTATGTGAACCTTTGCTTTCAGTATCTGGTGTGACCCCCTTGTGCAGCAATAACTGCAACTAAACATTTGCGGTAACTGTTGATCAGTCCTGCACACTGGCTTGGAGGAATTTTAGCCCGTTCCTCCGTACAGAACAGCTTCAACTCTGGGATGTTGGTGGGTTTCCTCACATGAACTGCTCGCTTCAGGTCCTTCCACAACATTTCCATTGGATTAAGGTCAGGACTTTGACTTGGCCATTCCAAAACATTAACTTTATTCTTCTTTAACCATTCTTTGTTAGAACGACTTGTGTGCTCAGGGTCGTTGTCTTGCTGCATGACCCACCTTCTCTTGAGATTCAGTTCATGAACAGATGTCCTGACATTTTCCTTTAGAATTCACTGGTATAATTCAGAATTCATTGTTCCATCAATGATGGCAAGCCGTCCTGGCCCAGATGCAGCAAAACAGGCCCAAACCATGATACTACCACCACCATGTTTCACAGATGGGATAAGGTTCTTATGCTGGAATGCAGTGTTTTCCTTTCTCCAAACATAACGCTTCTCATTTAAACCAAAAAGGTCTATTTTGGTCTCATCCATCCCAAAACATTTTTCCAATAGCCTTCTGGCTTGTCCACATGATCTTTAGCAAACTGCAGACGAGCAGCAATGTTCTTTTTGGAGAGCAGTGGCTTTCTCCTTGCAACCTTGCCATGCACACCATTGTTGTTCAGTGTTCTCCTGATGGTGGACTCAGGAACATTAGCATTAGCCAATGTGAGAGAGGCCTTCAGTTGCTTAGAAGTTACCCTGGGGTCCTTTGTGACCTCGCCAACTATTACATGCCTTGCTCTTGGGATGATCTTTGTTGGTCAACCAATCCTGAGGAGGGTAACAATGGTCTTGAATTTCCTCCATTTGTACACAATCTGTCTGACTGTGGATTGGTGGAGTCCAAACTCTTTAGAGATGGTTTTGTGACCTTTTCCAGCCTGATGAGCATCAACAACGCTTTTTCTGAGGTCCTCAGAAATCTCCTTTGTTCGTGCCATGATACACTTCTACAAACGTGTTGTGAAGATCAGACTTTGATAGATCCCTGTTCTTTAAATAAAACAGGGTGCCCACTCACACCTGATTGTCATCCCGTTGATTGAAAACACCTGACTCTAATTTCACCTTCAAATTAACTGCTAATCCTAGAGGTTCACATACTTTTGCCACTCACAGATATGTAATATTGGATCATTTTCCTCAATAAATAAATCACCAAGTATAATATTTTTGTCTCATTTGTTTAACTGGGTTCTCTTTATCTACTTTTAGGACTTGTGTGAAAATCTGATGATGTTTTAGGCCATATTTATGCGGAAATATAGAAAATTCTAAAGGGTTCACTAACTTTCAAGCACCACTGTATATATATCTCATCTCATCTCATTATCTCTAGCCGCTTTATCCTTCTACAGGGTCGCAGGCAAGCTGGAGCCTATCCCAGCTGACTACGGGCGAAAGGCGGGGTACACCCTGGACAAGTCGCCAGGTCATCACAGGGCTGACACATAGACACAGACAACCATTCACACTCACATTCACACCTACGGTCAATTTAGAGTCACCAGTTAACCTAACCTGCATGTCTTTGGACTGTGGGGGAAACCGGAGCACCCGGAGGAAACCCACGCAGACACGGGGAGAACATGCAAACTCCACACAGAAGGGCCCTTGCCGGCCCCGGGGCTCGAACCCAGGACCTTCTTGCTGTGAGGCGACAGCGCTAACCACTACACCACCGTGCCGCCCCCTGTATATATATATATATATATATATACAGTATATATATATAATTTTGCACTTACGGCCGCCTCCTACCTCATACCTGACAGATTTGAGTAAGTGATATTGGCAGATACCCTAGACTCCATTATTCTGTGAAAAAAAATGGCCTTTTCCACTCTATTTGGTTTTCACAAATTTGTCACCCTTCTGTTTGGGTTGTTGGAGCCCCAACAACTTTTCAACAATCCATGGACCGAATCCTCCACCCACACAATGCATATGCCAGCGCCTGTTTGGATGATATCATTATCAGTAATGATTGGCAGTGGTATTTATAACATCTGGGGGCTGTGCTGAGATCATTGAGATGCACAGGACTCACAACAAACTCAAGGAAGTGTGCAATTGGGTGGGTGGAAGTACAGTATCTGTGCTTCCACTTGGATCATGGGCAGGTGCCTCCCCAAATTGATAAGGCTGCAGTGATTGCAGCCTGCCTGAGACCCAAAACCAAAAATGGGGTGAGGCAGTTCTTGGGGCCAGCTGGCTATCATAGGAGGTTTGTAACTCATTTTTTGGACATCACCAGTCTTCTAACTGACCTCACTAAAAGGGGGCACCAGATCTGGGCAAGTGGACAGAGCCATGTGAATAAGCTTTCGAGCAGGTAAAAGCAGTTTTGTGTGGGGGCCCACTATTCCACTCACCTGACTTTGCTATCCCTTGTGCCTTGCAGACTGATGCATCGAACAGAGGGCTGGAGGCCATTTTGTCCCAGGTGGTGGAGGGGGAGTTGCGTCCCATTCTGTACATCAGCTGGAAGCTCTCAGTGAGCAAGACAAAGTACAGTACAATAGAAAAGAAGTGCCTGGCCATCAAATGGGTTGTCCTCACTCTTTGATACTACCTGCTGGGATGCCCTTTCACTCTCTGTTCTGACCACACCCTGATCCAGTGGTTTCACCACATGAAGGATGCCAATATGCAGATCACTTGTTTGTATCTAGCTCTTCAGCCCTTTAAATGTGAGGTGGTCCACAGGCCAGGGGCACAGATGGTAGTGGCAGATTACCTCTCCCATCAATTTGGAGTCAGTTGCAGGCTGGACAGCTACCCAACCTGAGTTGGCTGGTGGGGCTTTGTGACAGTGGTGGCATGATCAAGCATTGGCTATGGGAGGCGAGGAGTCAGGTAGAACCGGCAGGTAACATGTGATGTGTTTCACCTCTGTCTGATTACTGGCAGTTTAGTTATATGTATCTCTTGTGTTCTTGCAGAGAAAAGCTGGTAACGAGAGAGAGAGAGAGAGAGAGAGAGAGAGAGAACTGAACAACACAGCACCATGTATACAGTATGTGCGCATGTGCAGTGGAGGATTTAGGCATGGGCAACATGGCCAGCTCACCAGGATGGTGTCTTGCCGGGGGTGGCACAGGGCAAAAAATATCAGAATTTTCAGATTTGCATGATCAGTTTTCTATAGCTCATTTGCACATCATGTCAGAAATATCATGTCACCATTTGGGACAATTAACCTTTCGGAGTTGTGCCCTTATTCTTGTTCATGAGCCAAGCAACCAGGTGGCTACTTTCTGGTCTCCCACTCAGAAGTACAAAATGGGGAGGTAGGGGGGAGGAGGTAGGTTGACCTATGATCTCAGAGGGAGGGGGAGCCAGGAAATCTATAAAATAGTGCACCTTATACTAATGCAGAGTAAAATCAGTCACACTATGAAATGCTACAAAATAAACCACAATTCATTCATAATATTGTGAATATATACTGTAGTTTCATTTGCTGTATTTTGTAGTGACATATTGTTGCATTTTTCTGGTTTGTGTGGAATTGTTGAGAATGATATAAAACTAGTCTGTACACCACCAAGGTGAATTGGTTTAGTCTTGACTCGTAGTTGACACTGTTGGGTGATGGGTAATGTAGTGATGTTCGAGTGCCAGATTAACAAAAATGGCTAAGAAAAAATATCAAGTCAGCCATCAGGTACCCAGTTTAGGAAAAAGAGGATAGTCACACTTTTGTGTGTGCATATGTGTGTGAGTGTGTGGGGGTGGTGGGGGGGTGTAGAAGTGGGGGTTGGCCCAGGGCGCCATATAAACTAGAACCATAACTGCACTTGTGTGTAACTGAAGTGCTGAGAAACAAATAAAGCCACTGAAAAGTGAAGTTTGAATGAAAAATACTACCCAGATAGCAAAAGGGCGTTGATTCGACGGGGAATCATCGGCATGTTCTTCGACCATACGCCGTCGAATCATCGTGGATCACCGGCGTTGATTCAACACCGCTTTGCTCATACGAGTTTGCGTTGAGATGACGTTGAAAAGTGGATGGTGGCCGACAGAGAATAGACCCCCTTTCACCCTTTATTCAACTACGGATTTCGGTCGATTTATAGTTTAATTTTCGGCGATGATTCATCCAACTTTACTTCCTGTTTTATGTACAACAGGAAGGCTACAAATTAAGCAAAACAGGCTAAATTAAACTAGCTAACAATAAAGCATCGGGGCTCTTGCCTAGGATGAACACACACATGCATACTTCAACCATGAAAGTGAAACTTAATTTATATCAATGTGCGTAGGCTACGTCCTGTTTTATGTACAACAGGATATAAAAATGCATGCAACAATGCACCTCTCCTAATGTTTGTCAAGCTATCTAAAGAGGCATAACTTTAAACATTTATAAGGAACAGAACACACTTGAACAAGTTCTTAGAAACATTTTATGATTTATTTATAATTTATAATTGTGGCCTATTCCTCCTGCGGCGCAGACACCTGTACATGGAAACAGAAAAACATAACCAAAATTAATTTGATGCAGCATTGATAAAGAAAGTCAGCAGTAGGCTATGGGTTTCTAAATGCCACCCTACCTCACGTCTCCTCATCCCTCCCTCTCTCTCTGGCGCATACTTAAGCCACTTCTTGATTGCGTCACTAAAAGTAGCGTGTGTGCTCCCTGGCAGCTGCTTTTGTAGAGCATCTGAAAGAAAAAGAACAAAACAACATTGAGACTTTGCATGGTGATAATTGTTAAAGTTTGAGTTGTTAAGACTATGCACGTCACACTCTAGTGGTAGGTGGCAAGTAATGGTACTAGTACAGAAAATATATGTAAAAATCAGAAACCATAGATGTGAATCTTGTGACAATTTAAACGGGATTAAAAAAAAAAAAACATTTTAATTTCCCCATTGACACAAAGCGGAAATAGAAATGCCACTACTGGACCGTTCGTCACTCAGTCAGCCTCCCTGGACTTGCCTGCACACCTGCTTTTTCTGAGTAAGGCGCTTGGTGAGTTTCTTAATCCTTTTTAATCCTTTGCATCTTTCACAATATGTTTGTCGTTGTCGTTATAATTGTAATGTTACAGTTAGTGAAGGAGTTATCAAAGAATGTTTAGAAGTAGTGTGCAAGTACTTGCGACAGCTTACTATATTTTAATCCTCTTTTACAGCTTTGTGCACATGCATAACCTACCAAACAGGACATCATGGATCTTGGTGTCCTTAAACGCAGTTTTTTCCCCCTTTCCAGCCCAGTTAAATTGGCTGGCCAAGCTGTTGACCAGGAGGCTACGCAGCATCCGCCTCACTGTGACCCCTATGTTGGTTCCTCCACAAAGGGCTAAGGTAGACACCTGATAGAATAAAATGTGGCATGAAGACAATAATGAGACAATAATGAGGCTACACAAAAGAACAGGTCAGCTCAAAACGACATGCGACCTAGGCCTACATGCTCGATTTAAACGCTAAGTTTTCACACCAACGCTAAGTTTTCACTCCAACAAGACAACTACTTCGACTCGTTTTTCGATTGAATAATGCATCTGCATTGTTGTTGTTTCAAATGGATACTAGTTGAGGGAAATTTCTCCAACGCGTGATATGACTGAAGTTCATCATAACTTCTTAAACTGCTTGAAATTGTATTCGAAATTCCCTTTATTAATAGTGACTGAATAATGGTACGTACCAGATGTCCAGGGATGAATGAAAATGTAGCGTGGTCCAGTGTTTTTCTCAATGTTGTTTCAATGGTCCAAGCGTAACAGCAGGCCGATCCACAAGAGAGTCGCGATCCAACCAAGTGGTGTGGGAGTTTCACGTGCACCCAGGTATATAACGAAAATGACGTCATCCAGTAAACAGCAGTGGTAATCGCACTGCATTATGGGACAGCATGGGACATCCAATGACATATCGCTACGTATACGTACTGGCCCTTTTTTATATCATGCCTTGAAATGAAAGTCAATACAACAGAGATGAGACACCGGGTATGAAAGTAACACCAGGATAAGTTGTAACACCACCATTTCCACCAGTTAGGTATAAGATGCAGGTTTTGTAACACTTTCAATCTTCTTAGAATTAATTTATGATCATCTTGGAAATGTTAAGTTATTTGCAAAAAAACTTTCAAAGATAAAAGGTCAAATCCATTGCTGAGTTAAGAAAGTAAACTGGTTTTTGTTCCTTTTTTTATCATTTACTTATCATTATCACTTATACTTATATCATTTACTCGTATCTATGTGTAAGCAGGATAAGACAAACAGTGGCAATTTCAGGCCCGTAGCCAGCATTTGGGGGGGGGGGGGGGATCTTTTTTTCCCCAAAGGTGGACTTCATCTGGCCCCCTACTCCCGTACCCCCCAAATACACGAGCACACTTCAAATCTTCTAATTTAGACATTTAAAAAAATGTTCTACAACACTCTAGCCTAGTGACTTACCAGTAACAAAATAGACTTGAAGTATTCAGATCCGCTCTGCATAAAGCAGCTAAATCCTCTCTCTGTCTCCTGGCAGAAAGCTCCTTAGTTTGCTCCCCTTGTGTCTCAATCACAGCTGGTATTCTGTAGAAAGACTTCTTTTCACCTTTCCCATCAGCTTTGTTAGAACACCCTAACACAGCACAAAAGTTTACCATTGTAGGTTTTTGATGAACCAAGTGGCTCGTGGGTTCACATACCGCGCGCTGCCGTTATTTCCCCCTAATCACGAGTTTGTTGGTCTTCCAATATGGTGCAGGGTTTGTTTACTTCCGGTTTCGGGTGACGTCAGTGAAAGGGGTCTAATGGGGGCATTACCGCCACCCACTGGATTGGGGTGTAAAGCAGTCTGAACAAAACGTGTAAACATAAACATAGGAGAAATGAACCCGTTTTTCTAACTCGTCCTCACTTAGTCTACTTTTCTTTTTTGATTAGTCTGGATTTGATATTGTAAATTTAAATGTGAATCAATGTATATTCATTGGACATGAACAAATGAATAAATCTTGAGTAATCTTGAGGGGCGTGTGTGTCCGGGGGGGGCGGGATCGAACGAACCCTCCGATCCCCCCTGGCTACGGGTAGTGTTGCCACCTGTCCCGGTTTTTCCTGATTGTCCTGGATTTTCATGGTCTGTCCCGGAAAAAAAAAAAAAAATCCGGGACACTGAATGTCCCGGTTTTTTGTACATGATGGGCAAAATGTGTATTTCAACTTGCGAGCCAGCTGAGAACCAGTCTGCTTTTCCATAGCTCGCCTGTGCTAAGCGCCACTAAGCGGAGCCACGTCATCACGTCGCTGAATACGTCATTACGTCGCTGTATATGTCACTTACATCGCTGTATACGTCAGTTACGGCACTACGTTTACATAAACCTTGGCACGAATATCAAAGCAAAAACACGGAAGAAGCAGCAGTAACAACAACAATAATAATAATAATGGATGACTTCGCGTTTGTACAGCTGCTGCTTCTCGGCGCTTAAAAATGGCGATCTTTCGTGGTCTTGTTATTGTTGATGGTCTTAACAACTCCGCCCCCCCGCTGATGTAAGCAGTTCTTTCCTCTGGCCCAGCAGAGAGTTGGTGCTAGCCTGGAACCGGCTTGGACTGATAAAAGAAACAGACTCTGTTGCAATGATGAAGGCTGAGCTTCAAGTCAGGCTAAACTTTCAGTTGTCCTGTACTGAGTTCAAGACATTCATTGAAAATCAGCCAGGACTCATAGCAGCAGCAAAGAAAAACACCAAATATAAATGGAAGATTAGGTAAGGTTTTGGTGAATTAAATGAAATAGTGTAGTGTAGTACATACTCCTGTATGTACTGTATGTGCCCAGTTATATCAGTTACATGTCCTCCTATGTATTTGTTTAGCCAAGAGCAGCAGAGGCATAGGCAAGCACAAGCAAAGCACACACCACACTCTAAGCAATCAGGTAAGCTGTTTGACACCACACCTTACATTGTTACATTCAGGTATTCTTAGATACAATGAAAAATTAGATTATTTATTTTTATTCCACATAAGCAAACAAACAGAACTTAATTATGTATTCCCCTTTTACCTGTGCCCACTACTGCCCCCAGGTGTCCACAACCAAAAACTGTTGGAAATAAACCAAAATACTGAAGACCTAGCCTAGTAAACTAGACCCACCCGCCTAGCGGCCAAAAATATTTTTGCCTAGCGAATGGGTCTAGCCTCGCACCATGTAAACAAAAACACTCCAGGCATCAAATCGTGCCCGCCAATCACAACGCAAGGTTTTTGTTTGGATTCTTTGGGTGGGCTTTTGCAGGAGTGACGACAAAGCTGCGTGACGCTGGAGAAAGCGCAGCAGGAAAGATGGCTACGGCTAGTGAACAGCGCGCGTTTGACTCCGCTTTGGAATCAGTTTTAGAAGAATTAGACTTGGAGTTTTCGTTGAAACATGAGCAGGAAGAGGCTCTCCGCTCATTCCTTTTCAAGAAGGACGTTTTCGCTGTTTTGCCGACCAGCTATAGCAAAAGTCTGATCTACCAGCTGGCTCCGCTTGTAGCCAAAAGGATGGGGCTAGTTTGTGCAGTACGAAGAATTAATAAACAGCTTTGAAACATTACTTTTTGATTGTTTCTTATTTTCCCGTTATTTTAAATTTAAGGGAAATTATTTCACCAAACACCACTAAATAAAAACTCTCAAAAACAGTTTAAGCAAACCCTTGAAAAACACTTGGGAAAAAAAATGAGTGTATGTTAAGTATGTGGTACAGACTCCAAACTTGTGGTCATTATCTCCAAACTTCTAAATATTTAGAACCTGTTTATTAATTAATACGCATTTTGAAAAATTATTTATTTCAAGGTCTCCCCCACTGCTTTCTGTCGCTCTGACTACATCACAGTCACTGTTGCGCTGATTGGTCAGAGCGTTGGCCTATACGCACAGAGACAGTTTGAAAGACAGCGGTTTGTTCCTCCTACCCGCTTCGGAAATGTCTACGGATCGAGGCCAGACTAAATATTCACATTTAGTCTGGCTTGCCAGGCTAATGAAGACCTGCTATATTATGTAAAGCAATTAACTAAACAAATAACTAGCAAAAGCATCATTTTTACTAATTAGAGCAATACAATTTCAGCATAGAAGGGCGATTTTTGTCTTGGGTTAGATGTGCGAAGGGCGCCGTTGCTTACAAGCAAAAAGGTCGATTGGATGGTCGAAATGTCCAGGATTTTTGTCAGACACAGGTGGCAACCCTAGCTACGGGCCAGAATTTATATTCTGAACAATTAGTTGCTCATCCTACCAGTGTTGAAAACTGGCCGGCAAAAGTGACGATGGTTCAACATCGTATATTCGACCTTCTCTGATGATCGACAGATCAACCTTTACCCACGGTGATTCAACAGTGATAAATCGACCTGCTCTGACGGCGGAGAAATCGACATTTCACGGCGTCGTTTCAGCGTTGATTTTCTGACTTACGACAGAAACCGACCATTCTGACCAAGAATCAGCGCCGTTTCAACGTCCCTCTGCTATCTGGGTATGCACCTTTGGTTGTCATGCCTGTCTCCCACTTCCTCATTCTACAAAAAGTATAAGTGTTACACTGACATATACTGAACATACCATCATCTGTCAGTTTGTGAATTTGTCTACATGTGACATCATTTACAAAATGGTGATGTGCTTAGTTAGCATATAAGACAAAACCAGCTAATTTTAAAAAGTTTGTTTATGCTTCTAAAGTTATTCTCCAACCCATTTAACAATTATAATGCTTTAAGAACCTGTCCTATATTACATATAACCCATTATGACCCCTTTTTGAAAACAAAATGATGAAATGAAAATTTCAAAATAGTTGTTGTGTCAAATGTGTTACATCAGGATTTTAACCTTAAAATAGTTACAGAAGATTCCCTGTGACCTCTTTGGCACATTAAGAAAAATGGCAGTAAGCTTCTCAATTAATTTAACAGATTCAGTTATTTTGAATCTGTATATTTTCTACTGTTCAATTCAAATCATATTTAACCAAATTTAAACATAAAAGGAATGTCAAATAAGTAAAATTATTAATAAAATATATTATGAAACAATTTTTGCATTTCAGTACTGAAATTGCACCTTAGCTTTAGTTGAGATGTTTTTTTTTTTTTTGGTAAATAGAATAAACACAAGCTTTTTATATTATCCTATGTTGATCCTGTTTCAGTGTCATTTTAATTACTTGTAGTATGAATACCAATAAACAATACAATGTTCAGGATGAGGCAGCACGGTGGTGTAGTGGTTAGCGCTGTCGCCTCACAGCAAGAAGGTCCGGGTTCGAGCCCCGTGGCCAGCAAGGGCCTTTCTGTGCAGAGTTTGCATGTTCTCCCCATGTCCGCGTGGGTTTCCTCCGAGTGCTCCGGTTTCCCCAACAGTCCAAAGACATGCAGGTTAGGTTAACTGGTGACTCTAAATTGACCGTAGGTGTGAATGTGTGTGTGAATGGTTGTCTGTGTCTATGTGTCAGCCCTGTGATAACCTGGCGACTTGTCCAGGGTGTACCCCGCCTTTCGCCCATAGTCAGTTGGGATAGGCTCCAGCTTGCCTGTGACCTTGTAGAACAGGATAAAGTGGCTAGAGATAATGAGATGAGATGTTCAAGATGCACTCAAGATCATCACTGGAGATGACAGTAACTTTGAGGGATGTGAAGATAGCTCAGATGAAGACCCTGATGACATTCCCAGTGACAAAGACATGGAGAGGGATGAGTCAAGTGGGTCTGATGATTTGGACAGTAGTGAATCAAGTGATATAGATGATGTACCTCAACCAAACATGAACCCAAGACAACAAAATACAACCACCTAAGGAAAAAAAATGTTGGAGAAAGAAACCTTCTGAAATTTTGAAATGCACATTCAAAGGAGGGCGGCACGGTGGTGTAGTGGTTAGCGCTGTCGCCTCACAGCAAGAAGGTCCTGGGTTCGAGCCCCGGGGCCGGCGAGGGCCTTTCTGTGTGGAGCTTGCATGTTCTCCCTGTGTCCGCGTGGGTTTCCTCCGGGTGCTCCGGTTTCCCCCACAGTCCAAAGACATGCAGGTTAGGTTAACTGGTGACTCTAAATTGACCGTAGGTGTGAATGTGAGTGTGAATGGTTGTCTGTGTCTATGTGTCAGCCCTGTGATGACCTGGTGACTTGTCCAGGGTGTACCCCACCTCTCGCCCGTAGTCAGCTGGGATAGGCTCCAGCTTGCCTGCGACCCTGTAGAAGGATAAAGCGGCTAGAGATAATGAGATGAGATGAGATGAGACATTCAAAGGACAGAGTGTTACACCTCAAGACAATCTTCATACTCCACTGGAGTAATTCAGAAAGTTCATAACAGCAGAAATGCTTCAGTTACTGATGGAACAAACACATTTTTACAATGTACAAATATCTGAATGTTACAGAAATATTAACACCACTGTCCTCTACCTGCGCATGGGTCTTTGTCAAATGCTGGGAAATTGTGCATACTGGGAAAATGACACAAGCTGTCCCATGGTGGCTGACAATATGTCACACAACCATTTTCAGATCCTGCTGGCATGTCTACATTTCAGTGACAACATTGATTTGTCAAACAAGCAAGAAGAGGATAAGTGCTGGAAGATCCATCCATGGCTTGATATGTTTTGCAAACAATGCTTGGATATCAAAACTCTATTAATGAACCAATGGTGTCCTTTAGAGGGACACACACACACTTAAATGACTAAAGGGTCCGGACGACACTCTCTGAGCCACCAAATAAATAACCAGCCATCAGTGAAGAGTTAGTGTTGGTCTTCGCTAACGCTACTGCTACGCCAGTTGAAAGCTAACTGGACTGCCGTTGTTCTGCCTCCCAGGCAGCTAGTTTAGTGTTTGAATTGTTATAGTGCCCCCTGGTCAGATGTAGTATTGCAGGAGAGTAAAAAAAAAGGGAAAACAGGAAGTAGGAGCACATGTTTCAGTTGGAATTGAGATCTCAGCAGATCACCACGCTGTCTTCACGTCTGTTGCAATCTTGTTGATTTGAGCCACCGTGAGCATTGCCTTTTTACACCTTGCAATGTCAACATGCTCAACAAGAGTCTATATTAAACTTGGAGCTAGAAGGCTTACATCCTGACTCTTGTGTTGCTCATTAAGGGAGTTTGGCTGGCTGTCTAATTTTGGTTAAAGAACACCATTAGGAGGACAGTACAGTAAAAAGGCAAGTGACCAGGTTGTTCAACATCAGCTACTGTGACAGATCTCACACAGCATATAAAAATTGCATCATGGACACAGCTAAAGATAAAGACAGTGCTTCTCATGTCAGCAACAGAAGCAGCGAGCGCACATCAGCATCTTCAGTCAGTGCAGCAGCCAAGGCCCGTGCGAGGGCAGAAGCAGCACGCGTACGTGTGTCATTTGCAGAGAAAGAAGCTAAATTAAAACTCGAGCTGGCTGAGAAAGAAGCTAAGCTGAAATTGGAGCAGGCCGAGAGAGAGGTGAAACAGAAAGTGGAAGATGCATGGGTGCTCCTGGAGAAAGCGAAACTGGATGCCGAACTGGAGACTTTGGCTCTTCAGAGAGAAGCAGCAGCTGCCAGCATGCAGGCAGAGGTCTTGGAGGCAGCTGAAGAACAAGTTAGAGCTCCTCACAGCAAGGGCAGTGAGAGGTCTTCTAAGAGAGACATTGAGGATCACACAAGTGCATATGTAAGAGATCAGAATGAGTTATTCACAACCTCACGTCACGATGACCTTGCACCTACACCCAACCAATCCCATGACAGCCTAGTCACATGGGGAACCCCATATGGTTTTTCTAAAATTGGCCCCTCCTACCAAAATGCTGTCAAATCACATGAAGAGCCTACCCAGCCTCCTGACTTGACACCCTCTAAACCACTTTCTTGTGCCAAAATGACTTACTGGAATGAAGATAAGCCACACTCTGGACCACAGACTCACAATTTGAACCCTTCAGCTCAACCTTACACCCCACATCACTATACTACATCAGCTGACCAACTTAAGACACCCATGATGACAGACTTTGTTAAGTACTTAGCACACCGTGAGCTAGTGACTACAGGGCTCAACCAGTTTGATGACCGACCTGAGAACTTTAGGACATGGCAGTCTTCCTTCAACAATGCCATCAGAGGTCTTGACCTTTCAGCCAGTGAAGAAATGGATCTTTTGACCAAGTGGCTGGGCAAGGAATCATCCTACCATGTCAGGAGAATTCGTCAGGTGCATGTTAACAATCCCAGTGTAGCACTGAGCAAAGCATGAGATAGACTGAGGAATTGTTATGCATCACCTGAGGTACTTGAAAATGCTCTTTTCAAGAAATTGGATATGTTTCCTAGGATCTCCAGTAAGGACCATATCAAACTTAGGGAGCTCGGAGACCTCCTTATGGAGTTTCAGTCTGCAAAAGAGGATGGATACCTACCTGGGTTGGCCTTCCTGGATACCTCTCGTGGCATTAGTCCCATAGTGGAAAAACTTCCACATGCCCTACAGGAGAAGTGGATATCTCAAGGCTCCAGGTTCAAGGATGAACATAAAGGGCTCTTTCCCCCATTCTCCTTCTTTGCTGGATTTGTCTGCTACGAAGCACAGACCAGGAACAACCCGAGTTTCTCTCTCCCCAGCAATAGTAGTCCTCCCGTGAGAGATAAGGCAGGATATCAGACAGGGAGAATGCCAGTATCAGTCCACAAAACAGATATTGCCACAGAGACTGAAAGTGACGTATCCCCAAAGCTAGTTGAGAATCCAGGGAAGAATTGTCCAATCCATCATAAGCCGCACCCATTAAATGCCATGGATTCAGAGCTAAATCACTTGATGAGAGGAAGTCGTTCCTGCGCGAACATGGGATATGCTACAGATGTTGTGCATCGGTTTCCCATTTGGCCAAAGACTGTAAAGTCCCTGTGAGATGCATCAAGTGTGAAAGCGATCACCATATCATGGCTATGCACCCTGGTCCAGCACCTCAGGCATCTAAACCTCCAACTCCGGCTCCAGAGCACAATAAGGAAGGAGAAGACCTTGTGCTTGCACCTGTAATCACTTCACACTGCACTGAGATTTGTGGTGAAGGGCAGCCAGCAATGTCTTGTTCTAAAATATGTCTGGTTCATGTGTTTCCCAAGGGACAGCGCGACAAGGCAGTTAATATGTATGCCATACACGATGACCAGAGCAACCGCTCATTGGCAAGGCCAGAATTCTTCAATCTATTCGATGTCAAGAGCCACTCCTCTCTTTATTCATTAAAAACATGCACTGGAGTCATTGACATGTCTGGCCGAAAGGCAGAAGGCTTTGAGATTCAGTCTGTGAATGGAGGAGTTACCCTTGCTTTGCCACCTCTGATAGAATGCGATGAAATTCCCACCAACAGGTCAGAGATACCTACGCCTAAGGTATCTCTACTCCATCCTCATCTGAAGTCCGTGGCAAGATACATCCCAGAGCTTGATCCAAATGCGCAAATCCTTCTCTTGCTAGGGAGAGATATTGTAAGAGTACACAAGGTGAGGCAGCAGGTTAACGGACCACATGATGCCCCCTTCGCTCAGAGACTGGATTTGGGCTGGATGGTGATTAGAGAAGTATGCCTTGGGCACGCCCACAAGCCTAGCATGAGCACCTTCAAGACCCACATTTTGGAGAATGGATGCCCTTCCTACTTGTCACCTTGCAACAACTTCATGGACCTGAAAGAGAGAGCGTGTACCGGCGGGGAGCAACAGAATGGCCTCATCAACATGCACCGGTCCAATCTGGATAGAGTTACAGAGCATTGCTTGGGTCGGAACTTGTTCCAAACAATGGAAAATGATAATAAGTTTGCTCAATCCATTGAAGATGCTGCCTTTTTAAAGATCATGGATTCAGAGGTGTGCAGGGATGAGAAAAACAACTGGGTTGCTCCATTACCTTTTAAGGTGCCACGGAGGCAGCTCCCAAACAATCGAAAGCAAGCACTCAATCGCCTTACCTCACTTTGTCGGACCCTCAACAGGAAACCCGTGATGAAACAACAGTTCCTTGCTTTTATGGGAAAGATTTTTGAGGATGATCACGCTGAACCAGCTCCTCCTCTGATGCAAGGCGAGGAGTGCTGGTACCTCCCAACATTTGGAGTTTATCACCCTCGAAAACCCGACCAAATCAGAGTGGTTTTCGACTCCAGTGTGCAGGAAGGTGGTGTCTCCCTCAACAATGTGCTGTTGACAGGCCCTGACCTCAATAACAGCCTGTTAGGAGTCCTGATCCGTTTCCGAAAGGAGCAAGTGGCAATCATGGCGGACATACAGAAAATGTTCCACTGCTTTCTTGTCAGAAAGGATCATCGAAACTTCCTGAGGTTCTTATGGTTCAGGGATAATGACCCAATGAAAGACATCATCGAGTACCAGATGAAAGTGCATGTTTTTGGCAATAGCCCTTCACCTTCAATCACCATCTATGGGCTCAGGCTTGCTGCCAAAGAGGGCGAACATGAACACAGCACAGACACACTGTTAGGGTTTTGCTGGGATTCGAACCTGGTTCGTTGGTGTGATAATCCAGCAAACCCCCACTAGGCCACCAGGGGGATGACTCAAATGCAGAGGCATGAGGCGGAAGTAGAAAAAGTATCAAAAAGGTTTATTTACAATATGTACAAAAAATATCCAAAAAGTAAAAATACAAAAACGCTCATAAGATATAAGGGAAAAAATAAAAAATCCAAAAGTACAAAACAAAAGCCAAAAAACAGAAAAGAAAAGGCAAAAATACCAAAGCTCAGAAGATCCAAAAAACACAGTAACTACTAGGTCCAAAAGAAAAGCAAAATGCAAAATAAAGAACACGGTACAGAGGAAACTGGAGATAAACATAACAGCACAAAGACTCCGTGACAAGAGGACTGAACTCAGGGAGTATAAATACACAAACTAAATTGAACACAGGTGAAGATAATCAGGACTAAACAGGCAATTAACACAAACACAAAACACAGGAACAGTGGCGGCCTCTAGAGGCCAAAATAAACATGACACGAAAAGGAAATAACAGCGGCCTCTAGAGGCCAAAACAGTCCTAGTCCTAATAGGACCCCCCCCCTCTAGGAGCGTCTCCTGACGTTCCCAGGGCGATCCAGATGGGCCGAATGGAAGTCCCAACACAGTTCTTTATCTAGGACATCCTGAGCAGGAACCCAGCAGCGCTCCTCAGGACCATAGCCCTCCCAGTCCACCAGATATTGCAATCCGCCACGGACCCGGCGGGAGTCAAGCAGGAGATGCACAGTGAACACAGTCTGCCCCTGGAAGATGCGGGGGCGTGGGGGTTCCTATGGGCAGGGGCATACGTAGACGTCAGTACGGGCCGCAACAGGGAAACATGGAAAGTGGGGTTGATCCTCAGAGTCCGGGGCAACTGGAGCTGGTAGGAGACAGGGTTCACCCTGCGCACCACCTTGAAGGGGCCAATGTAGCGAGGAGCAAGCTTGCGGTTCTCCACCCGCAGCGGAAGGTCCTTAGTGGACAGCCAAACCCACTGCCCAGGGCGGAAAGCGTGTGCAGGTCTTCTATGGCGGTTGGCCTGAGTCTGGTTGGTTCTGGAGGTCTGTATGAGGGTCTTCCTGACCTTGCTCCAGGTCTTGCGACACCGTCTCACATATTGGTTGACCGAGGGCACCCCCGCGTCCTCCTCCTGGTCCGGGAACAGAGGTGGCTGGAACCCGAATTGGCACTGGAATGGCGACAGCTTGGTGGCCGATGACTGCAGGGTGTTGTGGGCATACTCCGCCCATGGCAGCCAGGTGCTCCACGATGTCGGGTTATCCATAGCCAGGCCTCGCAGGGTGGTTTCCAGGTCCTGGTTGAGCCTCTCCATCTGACCATTGGACTGTGGGTGAAACCCAGAGGAGAGGCTGGCAGTGGCTCCGATGACCTTGCAGAACCCGTGCCACACTCGGGAGGAGAACTGGGGCCCTCGGTCTGAGACGATGTCCTGTGGAAGACCAAAGACTCAGAAGACATGATTAAACATAAGTTTCGCTGTTTCAAGAGCAGAGGGGAGTTTGCACAGTGGTATGAAGCAGCAGGCCTTGGAGAATCTGTCAACTATGACCAAAATGACCGTGTTACCTTGTGACTCAGGGAGACCCATGATGAAGTCGACTGCCACGTGGGACCAGGGACGCCGGGGAATGGTCAGAGGATGCAGGAGACCCTGGGGACGCTGTCGTGGGTTCTTGGTTCTGGTGCAAACCTCACAGGACAGGACAAATGACCTTACTTCCTTCTCCATGTTAGGCCACCAGAAGCATCTTTTCAGGAAGTCCAGGGTCCTCCGAGCTCCCGGGTGGGCGGTGAGAGGGGAAGAGTGACCCCACTGGAGAACCTTGGCCCGGGCTTGATGTGGGACGTACAAGAGGCCCGGTGGCCCCGTCCCAGGACCGGGGTCCTGGCGTTGGGCTCGTCGGACAGCCTCCTCAATACCCCAGCGGACAGGGGCCACAATCCGGGACACAGGGATAATAGGCCTGACTTCATTCTCCCTGTTAGTGGCAGAGAACAGCCTGGACAGTGCGTCAGGTTTGGTGTTCTTGGAGCCGGGGCGGTACGAGAGGGTGAAGTCAAACTGACTGAAAAACAGGGCCCACCTAGCCTGTCGAGGGTTAAGTCTCTTGGCTTGCTGGAGGTACTCCAGGTTCTTGTGGTCAGTCCAAACCAGGAATGGATGTTGCACTCCCTCCAGCCAGTGCCTCCACTCCTCAAGGGCCAGTTTGACCGCTAGCAGTTCTCGATCCCCCACATCGTATAGGGACTCCGCAGGACTTAGGTGGTGGGAGAAGTAAGCGCAGGGGTGCAGCTTTCCTTCCGAACGTTGAGAGAGCACCGCGCCGACACCACTGTCCGAGGCGTCCACCTCCACGATGAATGGTTGGGAGGTGTCCGGGAGGACCAGAATGGGTGCCGTGCAGAAGCGGTCCTTGAGGTCTTTGAACGCCTTTTCCGCCTGAGGAGACCAGCCATAAGATCCACCTGTCCCTTTGGTGAGGTCTGACATGGGTGCTGCTACAGAACTGAAGTTCCTGATGAACTTGCGGTAGAAGTTAGCGAATCCTAAGAACCGCTGAACCTCCTTAACGGACTTGGGAGTAGGCCAGTCCCGGACGGCCAGGGTCTTGGCAGGGTCCATTTGGAGTTGGCCTGTCCGTACAATAAATCCCAGAAAGGAGACCTTGGGAACATGAAATTCGCATTTCTGGGCCTTGGTGAACAGATTGTTCTGTAGCAGCCTCTGGAGAACCTGGCGGACATGGTGGCGGTGCTCCTGCATGGTCTTGGAAAAGATAAGGATGTCTTCAAGGTAGACAAAAACGTACAGGTTAATCATGTCCCTTAAGACGACATTGATTAGGGCATGAAAAACAGCTGGTGCGTTGGTGAGTCCGAAGGGCATCACCTGGTATTCGTAGTGCCCAGACGGGGTGTTAAAGGCAGTCTTCCACTCGTCTCCCTGTCGGATACGGATGAGGTGGTATGCGTTCCGTAGGTCCAACTTGGTGAAGACGGTGGCGCCTTGGAGCAGGTCGAAAGCAGTGGACATCAGCGGAAGGGGATATCGGTTGCGCACAGTGATCTTGTTCAGGCCCCTGTAGTCAATACATGGTCAGAGCCCCCCCCCATCCTTCTTGCCGACAAAGAAGAAGCCGGCACCAGCAGGTGAGGTGGAGGGTCGAATGAACCCAGAGACCAGGGTGTCTTTGAGGTATTCCTCCATGGCCTTGCGTTCTGGCTGAGAGAGGGAAAACAGTCTGCCACGAGGAGGGGTAGTCCCAGGGACCAAGTCGATGGCACAGTCGTAGGCCCGGTGCGGAGGAAGAACGGCGGCCCTGCTCTTGCTGAATACCTCCTTGAGATCCCAGTACTCTGTGGGAACTTGAGATAACTCGGTGAGATCAGGGGGCTTGGCAGGAGACACAGGAGAGCTAGAGAGCAGACAAGAGGCATGGCATGCAGGGCCCCATTCCACAACCTGGCTTGTTACCCAGTCTATGCGAGGGTTGTGGCGAGTAAGCCAAGGAAGGCCTAGAATAACTGGGAACTCAGGTGAAGGAATCAGGTGCAGGGATATTTCTTCCTTGTGACCTTGAGACTGGAGGAAGACTGGAGAAGTAACTTGGGTGACTCTTCCATCACCTAACGCTTGGCCATCGAGGGCAGACACAGACAGTGGGACTTCAAGAGGTGCAGTCGGAATATTGATGCTTTGGGCGAAGTGAATATCCATAAAGTTCCCAGCCGCCCCTGAGTCTAACAAAGCTTGACAAGAGTGGACAGACTCACCCCAGGAGATGGAGACCGGGATGTAGATTCCTTGGCCAGGGAGTCCGGGAGAGAGGGTAGGCCCCGTCACAATCCTCCCTCGGCTGGACGGGGCGGTCCTTTTCCCAAGAGTTCGGGACATGATGCTCGGAAGTGACCAGGCTTGCCACAGTAGATGCAGCACTTGTCCCTCCTTCTGCGCTCCCTCTCAGATGCGGAGAGGCAAGTACGACCCACTTGCATGGGTTCTGGACAGTCACTGAAGGAGGTAGACGGTTTCCCGGTAGAGGTAGGGAGGCTGGGGGGGCTCAAGGCTTGGTGGCGTTCTCTCATCCTGTTGTCCAGACGAATAGCATGTGAGATGAGAGTTTCGAGGTCACTTGGGCATCCAATAGAGGCCAGACCGTCCTTGATAGGGTCAGACAGACCATGGTGGAAGGCTGACACCAGGGCAGTCTCGTTCCATCCACTTACTGCTGCGAGCGTTCGGAACGAGATGGCGTAATCTGCGACACTTCCTCCTTGCCGGATGGACATGAGCTTTCGGGCTGCGTCGGTACTGATGTCCGCCTGATTGAAGACCCGAAGCATCTCTTCAGAAAACAGCTGGAAATCAAGGCACTCAGGTCCCTGT
Organism: Neoarius graeffei; assembly: GCF_027579695.1. Classification (NCBI taxonomy): domain Eukaryota; kingdom Metazoa; phylum Chordata; class Actinopteri; order Siluriformes; family Ariidae; genus Neoarius; species Neoarius graeffei. The sequence continues at coordinate 91,186,307 of NC_083571.1, forward strand.
CTTTGTCAGATAGCAGTAGCCCAGGCTCGCGCCTTACCAGCTAATAAGGTGATCACAAAGGCAATCTTGCGGCGATCTGTAGTGTAGGTGGTAGGCTGAAGCTCAAAGGTGAGTTGACACTGGGTAAGGAACTCTCGGCACTCACTGTGCTTGCTGTCATACCTCTGTGGTGCAGGAAGGCTGGGTTCGCGAGGTGAAGAAGGCAGCATGGCAGGAGGCACAGGAGCAGGAGCGGGAGCTGGATCAGGAGATGCAGGCAGAGATGTCAGCTGTGCCAGGGTTTTCCCAATTTGCTGAAGCAGTTCCTTGTGGCGAGCAAGGGCCTCACGTTGGCTGGTAAGCGTACGTCCATGAGCGTCCATGGTCGCTCCGAAGCATGTCAAAGCTGCCGTAATTCCCTGAAGGTTGGCCGGGTAGACAGTTGAAGCAGCCTCTGCTGAGTTGGTCATGACGGAGTCTTTCTGTTAGGGTTTTGCTGGGATTCGAACCTGGTTCGTTGGTGTGATAATCCAGCAAACCCCCACTAGGCCACCAGGGGGATGACTCAAATGCAGAGGCGTGAGGTGGAAGTAGAAAAAGTATCAAAAAGGTTTATTTACAATATGTACAAAAAATATCCAAAAAGTAAAAATACAAAAATGCTCATAAGATATAAGGGAAAAAATAAAAAATCCAAAAGTACAAAACAAAAGCCAAAAAACAGAAAAGAAAAGACAAAAATACCAAAGCTCAGAAGATCCAAAAAACACAGTAACTACTAGGTCCAAAAGAAAAGCAAAATGCAAAATAAAGAACACGGTACAGAGGAAACTGGAGATAAACATAACAGCACAAAGACTCCGTGACAAGAGGACTGAACTCAGGAGGTATAAATACACAAACTAAATTGAACACAGGTGAAGATAATCAGGACTAAACAGGCAATTAACACAAACACAAAACACAGGAACAGTGGCGGCCTCTAGAGGCCAAAATAAACATGACACGAAAAGGAAATAACAGCGGCCTCTAGAGGCCAAAACAGTCCTAGTCCTAACACACACGAAGGTTTGTAGAGAGACACCTCTATGTGGATGATGGGCTTATGTCCCTGCCCACTGACACAGAGGCTATCAGCCTTCTCAAGAGGACCCAAGCATCTCTCGCTGAGTCAAACCTTCGACTCCACAAGATTGTGTCCAACAGTCCAGCTGTAATGAAGGCTTTCCCATCAGAAGATCATGCTCAAGGCATAAAGGATTTAGACCTCAGTGGAGAGACCACGGCCGTACAACGCGGTCTTGGGTTGTGCTGGGAGATAGCTAACGATGCATTCACCTTCCAAGTGTCGGTGGGTGACAGGCCATTCACACGGCGTGGGGTCTTGTCCACCATCAACAGTGTCTTCAATCCCCTTGGTTTAGCCTCTCCAGTCACTGTGCAAGGAAGAGCCCTATTACAGGAACTCACCAGTGACACATCTGATTGGGACACTCCACTTCCAGAGGAGAAACGGAGTGAATGGATAGCCTGACAAGACTCACTCATAGATTTGAAGCAGCTGCATATCCCATGTACCTACACACCAGATTCCCTCACTAAGGCACGACGTTTGGAACTGTGTGTGTTTTCTGACGCCTCCACCAAGGCTATTGGTGCAGTTGCTTACCTCAGAGCCATCGACAAAGATGGAAACAGCAATGTCAGCTTCGTCCTAGGGAAAGCTAAGTTAGCTCCTCAGTGTGAGCCTACAATCCCTTGGCTTGAACTTTGTAGCGCAGTGCTAGCAGTAGAAATGGCAGAGCTCATCCTTGACGAGATAGACCTTAAGATGGATGCGGTAAAGTTCTACTGTGATAGCAAAGTAGTCCTAGGGTACATACACAACGAGGTGAAGCGCTTCTATGTGTATGTGCACAATGGAGTCCAGCGGATATGTCAGTCAACCAGGCCAGAGCAGTGGTTCTATGTACCAACTGAGCACAATCCGGCTGATCATGCGTCCAGGGCTGTCTCTGCATCAAATCTGGTGAAAACGACATGGTTCAGCGGACCGGTTTTCCTTCAAAGACCATATGAAGGCTTGCAAGAGAAATCTGAGTCCTTTGAACTCATCAGTCCCGAACGTGATGTCGAGGTCCGTTCTGAGGTGTCAAGCTTCCATACACAGGTTCGAGTGCAAAACCTCACCACAGATCGGTTCAAGCGCTTTTCTATGTGGGACTCACTATTGAGAGCTGTTGCCTTGCTCATCCATATAGCTTGGTGTTACAAGTCTAAAGACTATGCCAAAGGATGTAAAGGGTGGCATTGGTGCAAACCACCTCACACTCCTGATGAGCGTTCTCAAGCAATGAATGTCATCATACAGGCAGTTCAAAGAGAAGCTTTCCTAGTGGAATTCTCTGCTCTCACTGACGATGAAGCTTTGCCGAAAAGCAGCCCACTCGTTAGACTGAGTCCAGTGATTGAAGAAGGCCTCATGAGAATTGGAGGCAGGCTTAAACACACGCCATTGGAACATGCTGAGAAGAACCCCCTAGTTCTACCTAAGCATAGCCACATCACTACACTGTTAGTGTACTACCACCACAAGCAGGTGAAACATTAAGGGCGCCATTTCACCGAAGGGACCATTAGATCTTCTGGCCTGTGGATCATTGGATGCAAAAGGCTCATCAGCTCCATCATACATGGGTGTATCACCTGTTGGAAGCTTCGTGGCAAGATGGAGGTGCAGACCATGGCGGACTTGCCACCTGAGCGCCTCAGCACATCTCCCCCCTTTAGTTACGTTGGACTGGATGTCTTTGGTCCATGGAAAGTCACTGCAAGGCGCACAAGAGGTGGGCATGCCGAGAGCAAGTGATGGGTGATATTGTTTACCTGCATGAGCATTAGAGCAGTGAATATCGAGGTAGTAGAGTCCATGGACACCTCCAGTTGTATCAATGCCCTGAGGCAGTTCTTTGCAATCCGTGGACCCGCTAAACAACTGAGGTCAGATTGCGGGACAAATTTCGTTGGTGCAAGCAATGAACTCGGACTGACGAAGCAGCAACAGGGATCCAGTATCCAGAGATACCAGAGTGAGCAGGGTTGCTCCTGGGAGTTCAATCCCCCTTGTTCATTGCATATGGGAGGCTCTTGGGAGTGGATGATCGGCGTAGCTCAGCATATCTTCGACTCCATGCTGCAACAGGAACATGTCTGTCTCTCCCATGAGGTCTTGTGCACACTCGTGTGTGAAGTTTTTGCCATCATCAACACCAGACCCCTTGCTCTGATTTCTACTGATCCAGACGCCCCCTTTATATTGACACCCGCAATGCTCCTTACGCAAAAGGTTGGTGCGCCCCCTCCACCTGGAGATTTCTCAGACAAGAACCTTCACCAAAGCCAATGGAGACGGGTGCAAGCCCTTACTAACACGTTCTGGACCCGATGGAGACGGGAGTACCTCCCTACACTACAGAGTCGCCGCAAGTGGGTTGGGAACCACCGTAACCTGCAGCAAGGTGACGTAGTATTGTTAAAGGACAGTCAAACTGCAAGGAACGAGTGGCCTATGGCATTGGTGACATCCACCTACCCAAGCCAGGACGGAAAAGTGCGCAAGGTCGAAGTAAAGACCACAGCTCAAGGGAGTCCGAAGACGTTCCTGAGACCTGTTTCAGCAGTCATTCTTCTTCTGTGTAAAGAGGACCAGAAGTGAAGTTAATGTGTAAGATAGTGTAAATATTCAATAGTGGCATCACAGACGCCAGACGGGGAGTGTTCTGCCTCCCAGGCAGCTAATTTAGTGTTTGAATTGTTATAGTGCCCCCTGGTCAGATGTGGTATTGCAGGAGAGTAAAAAAAAGGGAAAACAGGAAGTAGGAGCACATGTTTCAGTTGGAATTGAGATCTCAGCAGATCACCACGCTGTCTTCACATCTGTTGCAATCTTGTTGATTTGAGCCACCGTGAGCATTGCCTTTTTACACCTTGCAATGTCAACATGCTCAACAAGAGTCTATATTAAACTTGGAGCTAGAAGGCTACATCCTGACTCTCATGTTGCTCATTAAGGGAGTTTGGCTGTCTGTCTAATTTTGGTTAAAGAACACCATTAGGAGGACAATCTGTGGTTGGTTGAAGAGAGCAACTGGACTTGCTTGACGATTCTTGAAAACGTTTCGCCTCTCCTCCGAAAGGCATCCTCAGTTCTGTCTGACTACTAGGGAGTATCCAGTATTTATCCTCTTATGGATCATCATAGAATCCGAATCAGAATGCTGATGGCTGCATTGTGGACGGCTGATGTCATAGACACCCACCTCTGTTCAATGATGGTCGTTCCAGGTTGACAAAAATGAACGATCCACTCTGGCTAAGATGTCTGCCAGTTTTCTGGAAGACAGAACTGAGGATGCCTTTCGGAGGAGAGGCGAAACGTTTTCAAGAATCGTCAAGCAAGTCCAGTTGCTCTCTTCAACCAACCACAGATTACTATGTACCTGGACGACTGAGTTTCTTCACAGATATACATTAGGAGGACAGTACAGCCGTGCTAATGGCACTGAGTCACAGGTATCAAGAATCAGAAATATCATCAGTGGCGACATTGAAAATGTTTGAATGAGCCACCTTTCATTTCTCTGTTTTGGAGAAAGATTAAAGAGGATGAACTTCGCAAGTCGTCTCTTGTTCTGACGCTTGTCGGCTGGGACTTCAAATTTCAGCAACAGGTTCAGATTTCTTAGTAACCAAGCTGATGTTTCAGTGTTGTGCAAGTAGCATAAGGGGCGCTGCCACATTTGGCATCCCCAGGGCAGTATTTGCTGTTGTATTACTCCTGGCTGTACTTCCACACCCTGTTGTTCTACCAAGGTGGGAAAAGGCCTTCAGTAATGTAAGTGCTGAAACGGGTGACTGGACTTTGCTGAACTCGAATATCAGGAAGATTAACTCTGGATTGTATGGACTGAGGTTTATTGCGCCATCATCTTCCTGAAATGGAAGGACTCAGCAAACTTTGAACACATTCTTCTGCTTGGCTCTACTGCTATCTGGTGATATCTCAACCAACCCAGGACCCAGAGATTTTCTTGCGGATTCTGCCTAAAGGGGGTAGGAAAAGGCACAAGTTGTGTATCATGTAAAACTCGTTTTCACACTTCATGTGTACCTTATGTGAACAATCAGGCGGATAACTATCTCTGTAACAAATGTAGCATTACTGTTGATGGGTATGAATTTTCTACTAATAATGAGTCTCACACAATCTCTGATGCACCTATAAAATATCACACTACAAAGGGCTATTATTTGTTCATCAAAGCATCAGAAGTCTTTTGAAAAAGAAAGCACAAGTAGGAATGTTTTTAGATAACAGTAATGCTGACATTTTTGATGTGACAAACAATGTTAGATGAAACCATTACTGATGATCTTGTGTTAATTAACAGTTATAATGTACTCAGACACGACCTTGGTTCAAGGCATGGAGGGGGTGTTGCACTGTACATCTCTAACAAAATCCCTTTTAAATCCCATTAGGATCTTGTACTATCAGGCCTTGAGTCCATATGGGCAGAACTTATGCCACCCTCCCGTAAGAACATTTTAGTCTGTAGCATGTACCGCCCTCCATTTGACGATCACAATTTTTTAAAATAAATTTGATGAATGTATGGACAAAGTATGTGATGAGCACAAGGAGATCATAATTATGGGGGATTTAAACTGTGACTCGTTGATTACTGACAATTTAGGTTCTATAGGCAAACTTATGGCCCTTTTCCACTACCCTTTTTCAGCTCACTTCAGCTCGCTTCAGCTCACTTCAGCCCGACACGGCTCGCATTTCGACTACCAAAAACCAGCACGACTCAGCTCGTTTCAGCCCTGCTTAGCCCCTAAAACTCGCACCGTTTTGGAGTGGGGCTGAAGCGAGCCAAGCCGTGCCGAGTGAGGTTGGGGGCGTGAGCAGACACTCCCCTGTGCACTGATTGGTGAGGAGGCGTGTCCTCACATGCCCACACATGCCCCGCGAGCGCGCTGGGATCTGTAAACACCGCAAACCCGGAAGAAGAAGAATTACGAATTACGAGAATTTCTGAAGCCTTATGCGCCTCGCCTCATCTATACGCTCTTGCCAGTATCTGTTGGCGTTGTCGGTGACAACAAGCCACAGCACCAAGACCAGCAACACTAACGACTCCATGTCCTCCATGTTTATTGTTTACTATTCGGGTCGTGAGACTACCGCTGAAAAGCTCACTGAATCAGTGACATACAGAGCATCGTGCACGAGTTCGCGGAGTGCAAGGCTCGTCGTATGCCCTTCAAATAATGCGCGCAGTAGGCTATTGATGTTTTATTATGAGCCATGTACAGTATGTCGCCTAATGTTTTTTTGTTTCTGAGTTACATGTTCGTTTGAAGGACTTAATGTACAAAATAACATAGTTGCACCCCGTAGTGTTGAAATTGGTAAACACAGTGCATTCAGTGAGGTTTGCACCGCCCTCCTTTTATTTCTGACTCTTCCTGTCACCGTTGCAACCTCTGAGCGCTCATTCGTATGCCCTTCAAATAATGTGCGCAGTATAGGCTATTGATGTTTTATTATGAGCCATGTACAGTATCCTAATGTTTTTTGTTTCTGAGTTACATGTTCGTTTGAAGGACTTGATGTACTAAATAACATAGTTGCACCCGGTAGTGTTGAAATTGGTAAACACTGCAGTTGCGGACATTTTGTAGCCTAAAATGATGTTATGATAAGCTTTAATAAAGGGCCCGGTCATTTGCCCCGGCCCGGCTCTGACTTGTTCCGCCACTGTCACTGATGTCACTGTTTGCGCTGTTTAACGACATCACGTGACGTCCACCCACTTTCGCTAACTCCACCCAATGTGTCCACCCACTTCCAGCCAGCACGGTTCAGCGCGGTTGTAGTCGAAATGCAACTCCAACAGCCCCGCTCAGCTCGACTCAGCACGGCACGGCTCAGCCCTACTCAGCCGCGTTTGTAGTGGAAAAGCGGCATTAGATTCTCCTGCATGCTGTATCAACTCGAAAATATCATAACTTCACCAACAAGAATCACAGACACTACCAGCACGTCCATAGATATAATCCTAACAAATGAGAAATTCCATCTGTATAACCATGGCACCTATGAAGGGGGGTTTAGCGACTATGCCATGACATTTGCTTACCATAGTGTTAAAAGTCCTAGAACACAGTCAAATGTAATTAATAAAAGGAACTATAAAAATTTTAGTGAAGAAAAATATCTTCATGACTTAGCTCAGGTACCATGTAACATCATAGAGAATTTTTTGATGATTGATGAACAACTGGAGGTATGGGAAAACCTGCTTGTGACAGTTCGTAAGGGTGGGTGGAGCACAGAAGGACAGCAGGCCAGAACTGAGTTCACAAAACTCTTTTTTATTGTGACACTTTTCAGCGTACACTTCTCCCAGACACTCAGACACACGCACACACATTAGTCGTCTGGTTGGGGAGAGAGCTCCCTCTGCTCTCTCTCTCCCCTTAAATAGGGTGCAGTCATTGGGGAAGACACACAAACACATTAATTAACATCAGGTGCAGTGATTCTGCCACTTACCTTCCCTGACTCCGCCCTCCGGTCACAAACCAACGCTTGACCATGCCCCCGCTGCCACATACCCCCACCGCCCGACTCAGGCCAGGCGGCCGTCCGGCCTGCAGCCGACTCCCCCCCCCTTTGACGGGAGAGGAAGTCTGCCACGACCATCTGCGCCCCCAGCCTGTGGATCACCTTGAAGTTAAAGGGTTGGAGTGCCAGATACCAATGGGTGATCTGCGCGTTGGCATCCTTCATGCGGTGGAGCCACTGGAGGGCGCGTGGTCCGAACAGAGGGTGAAAGGGCATCCCAGCAGGTAGTACCGGAGTGCGAGGACTGCCCACTTGATCGCCAGGCACTCTTTCTCAATGGTGCTGTAGCGCCCCTCACGCACCGACAGCTTCCTACTGATATACAGTACTGGGCGATCCTCCCCCCCCATCTCCTGGGACAAAACGGCCCCCAGCCCTCTGTCCGACGCATCCGTCTGTAACAAAAAGGGGAGAGAAAAGTCAGGGGAGTGTAAAAGTGGCCCCCCACACAGTGCAGCCTTTACCTCCGAAAAAGCCCGCTGGCATTGCTCCATCCACTGGACCGGATCTGGTGCCCCCTTTTTAGTGAGATCAGTCAGCAGGCTGGTGACGTCCAAATAATTAGGTATAAACCTACGATAATAGCCAGCCAGCCCCAGGAACTGTCTCACCCCCTTTTTGGTCTTGGGCCTCGGGCAGGCCGCAATTGCTGCTGTCTTGTTAATTTGGGGACGCACCTGCCCGTTGCCCAAGTGGAAGCCCAGATACCGTCCTTCCACCCGCCCAATCGCACACTTCTTCGGGTTGGCTGTGAGACCTGCTCGCCTCAGCGACCTAAGGACGACCCTCAGATGTTGGAGGTGCCTCGGCCAGTCATTACTATAGATAATGATGTCGTCGAGGTAGGCGGCCGCATAGGTGGCGTGGGGGCGGAGAACCCTATCCATCAGCCGCTGAAACGTAGCGGGCGCCCCAAACAGCCCAAAAGGAAGTGTGACAAATTGGTGTAAGCTGAATGGTGTGGAAAAGGCCGTTTTTTTCTCGGGATAATGGAGTCAAGGGGATCTGCCAATAACCCTTTGTTAAATCCAGTGTCGAGTAAAAACAAGCCGTGCCTAGCCGATCAAGCAACTCATCAATACGAGGCATTGGGTACGCGTCGAATTTAGACACCGCGTTGACTTTTCTATAGTCTACACAGAACCGGACCGACCCGTCGGCCTTGGGTACCAAGACCACCTGGCTGCTCCAGTCACTGTGGTGCTCCTTGATGATGCCCATTTCGAGCATGGCCTCGAGTTCTTCCCGAACCACTTTTTTCTTGTGCTTGGGTAACCTGTAAGGGCGGCTACGCACTACCACCCCCGGGGGCATCTCAATGTGGTGCTCTATGAGGTTGGTGCGGCCGGGCAGGGGCGAGAACACGTCCGAAAACTCGGTCTGCAACTGGGCAACCTCCGCGAGTTGGGTCGGGGAGAGGTGGTCTCCACAGGGGACCGGAGAGGTACGTGATGCCAATGTTCCCTTTTGAACCTCCGCCCCCAGCTCCGCCTTCTCTGGAACCACCTACACCAACGCCACGGGGACCTCCTCGTTCCAGAGTTTGAGCAGATTGAGGTGGTAAATCTGTAGCACCCCACCCCTATCTGTTCGCCTCACCTCATAGTCAACGTCCCCGACTCGCCGTGTGATCTCAAAGGGTCCTTGCCACTTGGCGAACAATTTGGAGCTCGATGTGGGCAACAGTATGAGTACTTTATTTCCCAGTGCGAAATCCCTAAGGCGTGTACCCTTGTTGTACAGGCGGGTTTGTCGTTCTTGGGCCTGCCGCAAATTCTCCTGAGTTAGGTGCATGAGTGTGTGGAGTTTTGCGCGCAGGTCAATAACATATTGGATTTCATTTTTACTTGGTGAAGGTCCCTCCTCCCAATTTTCCCACAGCACATCTAGAATGCCGCGCGGCTTACGCCCGTATAACAATTCAAACGGGGAGAACCCCGTGGAGGCTTGGGGGACCTCTCGCACTGCAAATAGCAAGGGTTCGAGCCATTTATCCCAATTATGTGCGTCCTCACTTACGAATTTTTAAATTATATTCTTGAGGGTGCAATTGAACCGTTCAACTAAACAGTCCATTTGTGGGTGATACACGCTAGTGCGGATCGGCTTAATACCCAACAACCCATACAGTTCATTCAGTGTACGTGACATAAACGAGGTGCCTTGGTCAGTCAGAATCTCTTTCGGGATTCCAACTCGGGAGATAACACGGAAGAGTGCTTCTGCAATACTGGGTGCTGAGATATTGCGAAGAGGCACTGCTTCCGGGTATCGCATTGCATAGTCCACCAGAACTAAAATAAAGCGGTACCCTCGTGTTAACCAATCTAATGGCCCGACGAGATCCATCCCAATTCTTTCGAACGGGGTCTTGATTAACGGTAGAGGGCACAAAGGCGCTTTTGGAATGGCTGCTGGATTTACTAACTGGCATTCGTGGCACGCCGTACACCACTTATGGACATCGCCGCGAATCCCTGGCCAATAGAACCAGGCCATTATTCGGGCTAGTGTTTTATCCTGCCCTAAGTGTCCAGCCATGGGATTAAAGTGAGCCGCCTGGAATACCAATTCCCGGCGGCTCTTCGGAATCAAAAGCTGCGTGACTCACTCTTTAGTTTGAGTGTCCTGCGTCACTCGGTATAATCTATCCTTCATAATCGCAAAGTAGGGGAAGGACGGGGTGGCATTTGGCTGGAGCGTTTGACCATCGATTACTCTCACTTGGTCAAATGCATGCCGCAGAGTCTCGTCTCGCGACTGCTCTAATGGAAAATCTGCGAGTGATTCCCCAATAGAGAGAGGAAGAGCCGGTGGCTCCTCACTCTGATGCGGAAATGACGTAGACGGCTCTGTGACAGCTGCTCCCACCAAAACGACACCGGGACCTCCCCCTGTTAAACTATGGCAGGACCCACTCTTCACTAGATGATTCATTAACTCCCCAAATCCCGGCCAATCAGTCCCCAAAATTATCGAGTGGGTAAGGCGAGGATTAACCGCCACCTTCACAATAAATTTTTCCCCTCGAAAAAGAATGTGGACCGACACTAGAGGGTAGTTGTGAACATCCCTGTGCACACAACACCTTCACCAATTGTGCTCCCCCCAATGCCTCGTCTTGCACCAGGCTTTGGTGGATTGAGGTCTGATTACAACCAGAATCCACCAACGCCTGATATGTATCCCCTTGGACACTCACCCGTATACGATATGCTCCGGCCCGATCGAGGGCAGTTCCTGGCGCGTCGGGGATCCGGATCACCGCACCCACCTCCATCACCGAGCACTGCTGTTGGAGGTGGCCCGGCTCCCCACAGCGCCAGCAAACCGGCCTAGGCTTCCTCTCTGCACTAGTGCTCTGGGGCTTACTCACCTGAGGGGGGGAGAGACAGACACAGAAGGGAGAAACGGGAGGGCACCACGGGTGCGGCAGGCCGGCTGGGGTGGCGCCGGCCCCCGCCTCTGCGGTGGGGGAATGGGGCAAGGAGGAGACACAGGAGGAGGGGGAGAGAGAGAGAGGAGAGAAGAGGTTGTCTGTTGTCCTGCCATCGGGACAGCTGCCAAATGGTCCTCCGCCAGCTCAATTGCCTGATCCAGTGACGCCGGGCGGTGGCACTGGACCCACTCTGCAGTTCCTGCTGGTAAACACGCGATGAACTGCTCCAGTACCACTTGGTCGATGAGTCCCTCGGCGTCGCCATTGTCGGCCCTCAACCACTGCCAGCAGGCGTCCTGGAGTTGCTGGCCAAACGCGAACGGTCGGCTGACTTCCTCCAAGGGCAAAGCGCGGAAGCGCTGACGTTGTTGCTCAGGGGTGCACCCCGCACGCTGGAGGACGGCCCGGCGAAGGTCCACATAGGCCAGCCGGCGGTCAGCGGGGAGCTGTACCACGGCCAACTGCACCTCTCCCGTTAGCAGGGGCAGGAGGCGCGCCGCACGCTGTTCCACCAGCCACCCTGAGGTCTCTGCTACCTGCTCAAAGAGCGTGAGGAAGGCCTCAGGGTCGTCCTGCGGGCCCATCTTCGTTAGGGTGAGGGGGGAAGGGCCTGCGGCGGTGGAGTTGGTGGACCCCGCTGATGCAAGGAGGTGCAGGAACGCCCGACGAGCTTCCTGTTGCGCCAGCACCAGGGCCTTGAACCATTGTTCTTGCTCCTTTCGGAGGGCGAGCAGCGCCTGGTGCTGGCTCTGTTGGGCCGTGGTGAGGGCGTGGATCAGGTCTGCGAAGGGGGAGGACTCCATGGGGCTGTTCTCTTCTGTGCTTGTCCCGGGTTTCAGCACCACTGTGACAGTTCGTAAGGGTGGGTGGAGCACAGAAGGACAGCAGGCCAGAACTGAGTTCACAAAACTCTTTTTTATTGTGACACTTTTCAGCGTACACTTCTCCCAGACACTCAGACACACGCACACACATTAGTCGTCTGGTTGGGGAGAGAGCTCCCTCTGCTCTCTCTCTCCCTCTCTCCTTAAATAGGGCACGGTCACTGGGGAAGACACACAAACACATTAATTAACATCAGGTGCAGTGATTCTGCCACTTACCTTCCCTGACTCCGCCCTCCGGTCACAGACCGATGCTTGACCATGCCCCCGCTGCCACACTGCTCATTGGTGTTGCACATATACATGCTCCCATTAAGAGGCTCAAGGTCAGAGGTACACCAGCCCTGTGGCTTACCAATGACCTGAAACAGCTTTTTGCCCTCAGGGATCAATTGTACAAAGCGACCAAAAGATCAGGCAACCCTAAAGAGATGTTGGAATACAAGTCTATAAAAAACCAGGTAAACTATCTGTGTCGCAAAGTTAAAAAAGATCATGCAGCACAGTCAGTCATCCAAGGGTCTGAAGAGGGACAGGTTGGACTGTGGAAAGCCATTCAGAACTTACTTCCAAGTAAGACACCGAACACCATCAATTGTAATCAGCATGATGATCAGAATATTACTGACATGGTAGGAATAACAGAATGCTTGAATACGTTTTTTCACAAAGTCATAGATGATTTGTATAAATCCATCTCAAATACCGTTCCCTACTTCAGCCCTTTTCAGTTTATCAACAATGCCAACAGCACTTTCTCTTTTACTCCAGTCACTGAGGAGTCTGTCATAAGTCTATTGCCCAGGCTTAAAGTTAAAAAAGCAACTGGACTAGATACTATTGACAACAAGCTCTTGAAAGTAGGTGCACATATTCTTGGCCCTCCCCTCACCAAATTGTTCAACTACTCACTGAGTACTGGAGAGTTCCCAAAAAATTTAAACAATCAAAAATCATGTCTATCCATAAAAAGGGGACAAGACAAACCCGAACAATTACCATCCAGTGTCCCTTCTATCGGGTGTATCAAAGATTCTTGAAAGGGTAGTGCATAACCAATTGTATGAATACCTTAGCCATCACAGGCTATTAACACCTTCTCAATCTGGATTTAGAAAATTATACTCATGCGAGACTGCTTTACACTCTGTGGTGGAAGATTAGATTCAATCCATCGATAAGAAGGAGCTAACTGGTGTAGCATTTTGTGATCTGTCAAGAGCTTTTGATACGCTAGATCACGATATACTGCTGCTAAAACTGAAATGCTATGGTGTGGATGACTTGGCTTGTGACTGGTTTAAGTCTTATTTGACTGGTAGGCAGCAATGCACAGGCCTGAGCTCAGTCTTATCCTCCGCAATGTGCGTTACCTGTGGTGTTCCATAGGGATCCATATTGGGTCCAATTCTGTTTATTCTTTACATAAATGATCTGCCAAATTGCATCCAGTTCTGTAAGGTGGCCATGTATGCCGATGACACCATTCTATATTTCACAGCATGAAGTATTGACACACTTGAGAAGACAATACAAAGTGACTCAACCCGGATTTCTCAGTGGTTTGCTGCAAACAAACTTTTTTTGAATCCTAGCAAATGCAAAAAAATGCTTATAGGTTCAGCAGGAATGAATGTGGCAAATACCAAGCTTAATCTTATACTAGATGGGGTCAAATTAGAACAAGTAACCACTTTTAAATACCTCGGGGCAGAGGTGGGGACTTGAGACTTGAGGACTTGGACTCGAGTCAACTCGAGTCACTGTTTTCATGACTTGTGACTTGACTTGACAAAACATGAAAATACTTGAGACTTGACTCGGACTTGGAAGTTTAAGACTCGGGACTTGACTTGACTTGACACACGATGACTTGAGTGTTATTTCCATCGTGTTTTTATTGTGAAAATAAAATGTAATATGCACATACTTCAGTAATTTTGATTGCACTGCCGTTGGGTTGTCACCGCCCTGTCCATCAGGCACGCTCTCTGCGTGGGCTATATACCACGCCCCATGCCACGATGTGTTCACAGATTTCACAGATGTGTTCACATCATATCATCATGCCAGCCATCCCAAGAGTAATCACTTTTGGCTTCAAGGGCTACTGCCTAGAAGGTAAACGACGAACGGCACAGTGCAAGATTTGCAACGTGACGATTTCTGACAGCCAGACCACGACCTCCAATTTCGTCCGGCATTTGAAGATCCATTCTGCCCAGTAAGTTTATTAATGTGTTGTTATTTGGTGATAGCAGCTAAACTCCTCGTTAGCCAATGTTAGCCACGAGAGTGAGCGGTAGGAGGATTTTAGCCGTTGCAGATGTAGCTAGGGATTCAGTTTATTATTGTGAAATTCTTATGTGAATGCTGGTAAGCAATGTAGTTACATCAAGTTTAATGATATTGTATATCAGTAGTAGTAAGTTGATTATGCACTTTGGAGTCGTGATGCTGAATAACATAAGCAGCTTCCTACCCTGTTGTTCTGTTTCAGGGTTAAGCTAATGGTCAGCTTGTGAACATGTACACGTTCATGAGTAGTACAAATTCGTGTGTGTTCGTGTACATTAGCCAGACTGTCCATAGGGCATAGAGGCAGGGGAGTTTATCATAGCCGCTTGAAATAGCAGGGCAGCAACCTGCACATTTTTTTCGTCACACTACCCGATCAAAAAAGAAAAGAAAACCCCGTCCCACTGCCTATCATGCACTATTGAAAAAAGCGCCACGATTTGGATTCACCGGCATGCCACTCGCTGTTTGAATGCAGGCTAGCAGCAATACTAAACTCTGCAAAATAGGCTGACTGTGCACGGGAGTCTTGGTTCCCGCTGTAACACAGTGTTACGAAAATAAATTGTGCAGTCATCCAAACCATGAATTTACATTTAGTATATCAGGCTACCAGGCCGCCAAAACAATGGTTTGAATGACTACAATTTAGAGAGCACAACTCTGTAACTGAACAGGTGCATTGGATATTTCCCAGTGAGGTAATTTAAAAAGTCTCTGGGTAATTGTTCAAGGAAAGATGAATCCCGCGCACTGTCCTTTCCATATTGTTCCCGAAACGTTGCACTTGTGGTAAGGAGGACAGTGCGTTAGCCACGACCGAAACATTGTGAGCAAAGTTCCTGTGGAAAGGAATGTGCGGGATGCATATTTCATTTAACATTCATTTTCGTAACAATCTATTATAGCGGGAACCAAGACTCCCACGCCAAAGTCGTTCTATATGTCCCCGCTCCGCACAGGCTGAGGCAGCCTCGGAGAGGGAGAGAGCGAGAGAGCGCTTTTGCACACACCTCTGTAGCTTGTCATATGGGGTAAGATGATGTCACTTTTGCACGGGCGAACAGGTCTTCTTTTTGAGACCTAAATTATGTCTGACACATTTCTCTATCCTTTGGGGTTTTTTTTTACTGGCGCAAACATACATCGAAGTCACTTCAGGTTTCTCCACGTGTATCTTATTAATAATAATCATCTCATCTGACGTGATTAAAGATTGGAGGAGCTCATGCCCCTGTTAACCCAAGGTGTCGTCCTACCCTCTTTTAACTACGCACATAACAGAATGCCAATTCTCTGCATGAGTAGGCTACCATAATGGGGTATTTTTTTCATTAATTTTTGCATTTACTATTTATATGTATTTATTTATATATTGTTTAGTTTTATTTTATTGTGAAAAATGAGACAGACACCTCCCTGAATTTTTCATCTTCCTTTGCTGTTCTTAAACTTCAGGGTGTACAATTACATTAAACATAGTGTGTACGGCATTAGACATGGTGTTCGACTTCGGCCCCAAAATTTCATTTCGGTGCATCCCTAATAATTAATTAGATGGCCTGTTACTGGATCAAGTAAAGGTGTTAGTAGCGGCTGCTGTTATTCCCATCACTGATCAGAAATAAATAAAATATAAAAATTAATGAATGTGCCAGGGATGTTTACTGACATTTACTTATGTATTGCCTTTTCAATGTATTAAATTCATATTCTGCTGCTAAAATTACGCCAATACGCCTAAGGTGACTTGACTTGGACTTGACTTGACTTGACATAGCCTGTGACTTGACTTGACTTGACTTGACTTGACTTGCCCAAGACAAAAAAGGCTTGGGACTTACTTGGGACTTGAAGGTTAAGACTTGAGACTTACTTGAGACTTGCGCATGTGTGACTTGGTCCCATCTCTGCCTCGGGGTCACCATTGATAACTTACTCAAGTGGAATGCACATTTTGAATATATATACACAAGAAACTTGCACAGGTGATCGGTATAATTAAGTACCTCAAACCATACCTTAACAGACAGGCACTTCAATTAATATATACAACACTATTTATAACACACATACATTACTGTAGTACAGTTTGGGACCGGGGGGAAGGGATACCTTGAAAAACTTCAAAAACTACAAAATAGAGCAGGCAGAGTAATTCTAGGCTACGACCGGTATATCTCTACCTCAACCCTTCTAAATACATTAGGATGGCTCCCAGTAGCCAAAATTCACAGGAAAAGTAAAGCTATTCTTGTCTATAAGGCTCTTAACGGTTTGACTCCTTCTTACATCACAGCAATGTTCACTCAACTGTCATATGTACACACTCATTATACCTGCCTCAGGGCACAAGACGGTCTTCAGTTGCCCAAAACTAAATTGGAATACAGAAGATGAGCCTTTTCATCCTCTGGGGAGGCACTTTGGAACACATTACCACATCGTCTGAAAGCAGCTAGAACTCTAGCAAGTTTCAAACAACTATATGAACTTGATTGTCTGCCTAATATTGATATGCAAATTCTATCTTGATTTTAATTTTTTATGTTTTTATGTCATATTATCTTAACGTTATATCACTGTACTATTTATTTTGTAACATGATTTTATGTATAGTTTGAAGTATGTTATTTTTAATGTTACTTTTTTTTGTTATTTATTCATTTATTGTATTGTTTCACATTTGATGTTGATAGTTTATGTCTGGGGTTTTTCCCCCCAGGGCACATTGAAAAACGCCGGTAGGCGATATGTTTCCCCTGGTGAAACCAACCAACCAACCAACAAACAAACAAACAAACAAACACAGCCCAATAAAGCAGTATGTGAAGGGCAAGCCCCACCCTTTGGGATTGAAAATTTGGGGCTGTTACTCTTCCTTAGGAATCCTCTGTAACATTGTGGTCTGTGAAGGTGACACTGGGAAGAAAACCTTACTTGGCATGGGAGGTGATGCTGTGAGATACACTCCCATCAAACAAAAACTACAAAGTATTTGCTGACATTTTTTTTTCTTCAGCACCACTGGTACTCAATCTTTTTCAGCGATAGAGCTACTTTGTAGGAACACCATAGAAAATGCTTGGCTGGTTGTCAGCTTGGAGATGAGAAATGTCTTGCTAAGAGAGGCAGAGGATCCGTTGATGTCAGAGTGGAGAACGAGGCAACACTGTCATTGTCAAGTCATATGACAACAAACCTGTTACCCTGATCTCATCCTACTGTGCAATTGAGCCTCAAAACAAAGCACGATGCTGGAGCAAATCAGACAAAGCATTCGTAGAGGTCAACAGGCCATACACTGTGAAGGAGTGCAACACATTCATGGGGAGAATAGACCTCCTTGATGCATGCATCACAAGGTACAAGTACCTCCTAGAGGAACAGGTAGTACCTCTACCTGTTCTGGCAAACTATCATGTAAGGCCGTGTTAATGCATGGTTGAACTACCACCATGATTGTAGACTACTTGGTGTCCAAAAGCCACTAAAACAAAGGAGCTCCCAGGCAGAGGTTGTCAGTAGCCTGATTCTTGTACATTCATAAAGGGGTCATCCATCACTTAACACTACATCACCACCACCACCACCACCCAAGAGAGTTTGTGTTGGAGTTCCAGATGATGTTCACACAGACCCATTGCCTGTGAAATATGACAAATGTGCCCATTGTAAAGTCTGCAAAGTCAATGCAACCACCACCCTCTTTTAGAAATACAGCATGCGACTTTGGTTCACTGAGGAAAGGAATTGTTTCAAACTTTACCATTTGACAAAGGATAAATAGGCAAAATTGCTTAACAGACATAAGGACTGATAATAATAGGTTGAACATGGTGCTGATAATATAAAGTTTTGTTTCCCTTCAATCTTTCTCATCAATTATTTAATTCTGAACAGTTTTTTTTGCACAATGCACATGTAGTCTCAAATTCATTATATAAGTTTGTTACTCAGTTTTCTACAGCTACAGTAGCTTGTCTTATTTATTTTTATACAGTTTGCACTTTTTTTTGGTAAAAAAAAAATCTGAAGAAGAATTTGTTGATGGGCTTAACCAGCAGCCTTGTGGAAATGCAAATAAATGGCAAATCTGTGTCATTAAATAAAACACAATCAAGCTGATTTATTTTCAAACCAGTCATAAATTTATCATAAATGCCCAATGTAAGATATGCATGCAACATTACAGATCTTTGACATTTGGGGGTAGAATTTAAAAAAAAAATCAGAAATGTGGTCCATGTGGTCTATTTTATAACCCTCATAATTTTCCTTTAAAATGAACTGGGCATGGGTTCTTATGGGTTAAAATGGCAGGTTTTTGTGATGTAAAAAAAAAAATGAAAGTACGTTAAACCATGTCAGAACAGTTTTCACCTTTATTGTGACATTGCAACTTATAAAAATCAAATAGCCTACAACCAGGATATTATCAAATGCATTATTCTCTACTGTGCAATATTTATTATCAGTGAAATACCTACTACCAGTGCAATACCTATGACCAAGTGTAATATCTATTAGCAAGTGCAATACCTATTGTCAGGTATGCAAGGTAGGCAGATGTAAGTGCAGAAGTAATCAGTTTAATAATAACAGTGCAGAATATATATACAGTGAACAAATATACACACAGGCAAACAGTCCAAATCGGCAGGCAAAATCCAAAACCATGAAACAGGCAAAATGGTCGGGCGAAGCACAAACAGGATATCAGAGGCAAAGTGAGAATGGGAACAGGAAACGAGAAACAGGCACAGGAAACAGGAAATCAAAAACACAGGTAGTAAGGCTTGGTAATGCGTACTGACATAATACTTCACAAAGATTGTGCTTCAGCACAGTCCTTAAGTAGGTGCACATATAGCTCCTTAATTGACTTCAGGTGTGCATCGTTAATGGTGCGCATGCTGGAGTCTGCTCGGCACACGCGCAGCCCAGGACATGCCTTCAGGTACACACGCCACAGTGCGCAGGACTGACACCTATTACCAAGTGCTCAGTGTATGTTATGTGAATGTCTGTAGATTGTATATCTTTCTTGTTTGTAAATTTTGTCCATATTTTACAAATTTGTAAACCCTTATATCTGTACATTTTCTTCTTGTTTGTAAATCTTGTATCTTTTATGTAAATCTCTTTTATGTAGGTATATATTGTGGACTGTTTCATATGGCAGTGCAATGAATTTCATTGTGTATCTTACACAATGACAATAAAGCAATCTTGAATCTTGAAAGTTTTAGGGGAAAAAGAAAACCAAACCAAAACTTCCAATACTCAGTTTGCAGTATTGGAAGTGTGCACGCCATTTTATAACTCAGAATGTGGCGGTCTTCAGAATCAACCAATCACATTCAAACTCATGTTAAATACTAATTATCATACAGCTGCCATCAAATAAAGTGCCTGATTAATCCTAAATAATGTACCATGGCTCCTTCTAATACCTTCTTGGTAACATCCAACTGAAAAAGCCATGGGCTCTAAAGAGCTTATGAAGCAGGTCCAGGATCTCATTTTTGAAAAATATCAATAAGGAGAGCGTTACAAAAACATTTCCAAGGCACTGGATATACCATGGAACACCGTAAAGAGAATAATCAACAAGTGGAGAAAATATGGCACCACAGTGACATTACCCATGGCATCACTCTAAAATTGATGAGAAGACCAGGGGAAAACTAGTTATGGAGGTTGTCAAGAGACCTACAGGTACATCAATATTAAAAGATTTACAGCAATTTCTGGCAAATACTGGTTGCTCTCTACAGGTGACAACAATCTCTGAAATTCTTCATACATCTGGGCTACAGGGTAGAGTGGCAAGACAGAAGTCTTTTTAACAAACAAACAAACAAACAAACAAACAAACAAACAAACAAACAAGCATAAAAAATATATCCAATCTCCCAAAACCATGTGGAATATTGTGTTGTGGTCTGAGGAGACAAAAGCTGAACATTTTGGCCATAATACCAAAATATACAGTACATTTTTTATTTTTTCTCCTAAAATTATTTTATTGCTTTTCACTTTAAGTTATAGGTTGCAATATTCCAATAAAGATAGAAAAGGTTCTGACATGATTAATCTTGGTTACATTTTTACATAAAATACCCTGCAATTTTAATAGGAGTGTGTAGACTTTTTATATCGACTGTATATAAAACATCAGATACAGTTAAGTATGTTAATTATGGAGCTACAGACTGGGTCACATTGGTGAGCCTGAGGTCAGAGGCGTAAGGGTACTGCCACCTCTAGGCCACAGAGACTACTTGTTGCTTTATGATGGCCTGCTCCTTTTGCTAGTAGTCAAAAGCAGTGCAATGTCCAATTGAAAACTGAAGAAGTGCTCATAAATGTGATTATTACACAGCCTTTGTATGCCCTTAGGTGGACTCTATTGGCCCTTTTCCACTACCCTTTTTCAGCTCACTTCAGCTCGCTTCAGCTCACTTCAGCCCGACACGGCTCGCGTTTCGACTACCTCAGAACAGCACAACTCAGCTCGCTTCAGCCCTACTCAGCACCCAAAACTCGCACGGTTTTGGAGTGGGGCTGAAGCGAGCCAAACCGAGCCGAGTGGGGCTAGGGGCGTGAGGAGACACTCCCCTGTGCACTGATTGGTGAGGAGGAGTGTCCTCACACGCCCCGCGAGCACGCTGGGATCTGTAAACACCGTAAACCTGGAAGAAGAAGAATTACGAATTACGAGAATTTCTGAAGCCTTATGCGCCTCACCTCATCTATACGCTCTTGCCAGTATCTGTTGGCGTTGTCGATGACAACAAACCACAGCACCAAGACCAGCAACACTAACGACTCCATGTCCTCCATGTTTATTGTTTACTATCCGGGTCGTGAGACTACCGCTTAAAAGGTCACTGATGTCACTGTTTGCGCCGCCTAACGACATCACGTGACGTCCACCCACTTTCACTAACTCCACCCAATGTGTCCACCCACTTCCAGCCAGCACGGTTCAGCGTGGTTGTAGTCGAAATGCAACTCCAACAGCCCCACTCAGCATGACTCAGCCCAACTCAGCACGGCACGGCTCAGCCCAACTCAGCCGCGTTGGTAGTGGAAAAGCGGCATATTTTGCAGAAAGTCAGCAGCAAGTTTCCACCTCTATGAGGAAGTGCAGTGCATCACAACACCTTGGATAATGTATCTCTATGGCCTGACAAATTTGTTATGGCCTTTCTTAAACAGTCTGTGAAGATTCTCAGTCATCCAGGTCATAGTAACTGTGGGTGGTGAAAGAGAGCAACTGGACTTGCTTGAAGATTCTTGAAGACGTTTCACCTCTCATCCGAACGGCTTCTTCAGTTCTGTCTGACTAGTAGGGAGTATCAGGTATTTATTTATAAATAAATAAATAAATAAATAAATAAAATAAAATAAAATGTATAATATAATTTATAAAAATTTATAAATACCTGATGCTCCCTACTAGTCAGACAGAACTGAAGAAGCCTTTTGGATGAGAGGTGAAACGTCTTCAAGAATCTTCAAGCAAGTCCAGTTGCTCTCTTTTACCACCCACAGTTCTTAAACAGTCATGATGCTTCCATCTGTCACAATTCTCTAAGAACCAAGGGTGTGATCTTGCCCTTATGCTAGACCCCTCCTATAGACCCTTTTCAGTCACGTGACCTTCGTAAACGCGACCACCATTTTGGACATGTAGTGGACTTTGGCTCGAATCGGTTTGAATGCGAGGAAGGCGACAAACGAAAAACATAAAAGAAAAAGGAGCGAGATGCAGAAAACACCTTCACTATCCAGCAACGTAGGGCATTTACAGGGCGAGCAGAGGGAGAGGTATTTCCAAAAATTGAGGTTAGCAGGCTTAGAGAACGACGTTTACCTGCTTCCACCAGGATTGTTCACTGATGTACGGAAGTACACGAAGCCCTCGTCTTTACCTGACTTCGGCCCACATGATCTGTATACCTATGTCGTTAAAAACCCATCGCCATACACAGGTATTGATCTGAAAGCGTATAAGAGTTTGGATGCCTACAAATATTTTGTGTCAGGCTGGGTAACATGCCTACATCAGTGGGTCGTCCCTGGAGCCGGTGGTCGCCATCTTATTACAGCTAAAGTTTGTTCACATTTTCATTTACTTTCGGTCCTCAGGATAAACAAAATGTTATTAAATGTCATTGAAATAACTTCTTAGTCTGTTGAAACATGGCCCGTTATAAATTTCCTGTTACCAGGCAATGACCAAGAACTGTATTATTAGGGTCGGTGTCTGTGTTGTAGCAGTGTACTAGCAGCTAGCTGTTAGCACTAGCTAATGTCAATAACATAGTAGCTAGTATGTTACTGTAGCAATGTTTACGTTCAGTCATTTGGATGACTGTTAAAACCTTTCAGTCTCAAGTTTTTCCTTTACTGTATTTACTAGTTTACTGTAATTATGATCCGGCAGCTATTTACACCGGATCCAGTGTAAATAGCTGCCGGAGCCAATGTCCGAGGTTCCGGAGCGTGCTCCGGCTTGCTCCCCCTCAAATTAAGCCCTGTACAGGTAAATAGCTGCCAGAGCCAATGTCCGAGGTTCCGGAGCGCGCTCTGGCTTGCTCCCCCTCAAATTAAGCCCTGTACAGGTAAATAGCTGCCGGAGCCAACGTCCGAGGTTCCGGAGCGCGCTCCGGCTTGCTCCCCCTCAAATTAAGCCCTGTACAGGCTTAATTTGACGGGGAGCAAGCCGGAGCACGCTCTGGAACCTCACAGGGCTTAATTTGAGGGGGAGCAAGCCGGAGCGCACTCCGGAACCTCGGACGTTGGCTCTGGCAGCTATTTACACTGGATCCGGTGTAAATAGCTGCCGGATCATAATTACAGTAAACTAGTAAATACAGTAAAGGAAAAACTTGAGACTGAAAGGTTTTAACAGTCATCCAAATGACTGAATGTAAACATTGCTACAGTAACATACTAGCTACTATGTTGTTGACATTAGCAAGTCAACAATAGCTACTACAGAAGAACAAAGAGGTTACAATGGGTTATTTTAGCCTATTTGGTTACACACTCGCCGCCACAGAATGTTAACAGCAATGTAATGCCTTTTCTGGATAATTTTATTCGTCTTACCTCCAACAAAGTGGTCACTACACAAGCGTTGGTATGCCGAGGGCTGCCAATCTTTCCTGTTAATGGCCGCTATCCATCTTCTCTGTCGGGATCCGATAAAATGATAAACCTTGCCTTGTGTGTTGATGATTATTACATCCAGGTGCACAACAATATAGTGGCATGATGGAAGTCTTGCTGAAAGTAAAAACTTTCTTTGCTGCCGTTCCTCAATGTTGGCTGTGGTAAACTACTGGTAGTACATGTCCAAAATGGCGGCCGCATTTGTCGTGACGTCACGTGAAAAGGGTCTATAGACAATGCTGATCTGAAATGGGTGTCTGAAAACTGGCTTTATGTTAATGACCACTTCAGCAATTAAGGGTGGGAGAACTGGTTGGGAGCTCACTTAGCATGCATTGGTAGTTAGATGACTCTGAGGTGACCTTGTGGCTGAACCCAGGTTTTCTGCTCAAACTTATATATGTAGTACCAGGGTGGTGGGTGAGTTACATTACTTTTAACTGCCCATGACTACTACAAACCCCAATTAGAGTCCTTAAATGAGCAAGATATATATATAAATAAATATTCAACAGGTGGGTTAATTTACAAACAATGAGAATTAAAACAGACCAAGTGGACAGAGTAACACAGTGGGACTAATCATAAAATGCCCAATGTGCAGGTGTAACTATATACACTAAAAATAAATAACATCCAATAGAAAAAAAACACTCCATACAATAACAACACTTGGTCCTATAATTCTCACACAAATAAAGACACACGCAATTATTTTAAGCCACACTGATTGTAACGGTTCAGTGTTCGTGGGTGGAGCACAGAGGACGGCAGGACAGAGATCAGGTTTGACAGCACGTTTTATTGCCACACTTTTCAGCATAATAATTATGTATGCACTTTTCAGACACACACACACACTCAGCGTCTGGTTCAGCAAGAGCACCTCTGCTCTCGCTCTCCCTCCTTAAGTAGGGCGCAGTCACTGGGAAGACACAAACACAGGTTAATTGCTCTCAGGTGTAGTGATTCTGCCACTCACCTTCCCTGACTCCGCCCTCCTGTCACAGACCGGCGCTTGACCACGCCCCCGCTGCCACATACCCCCACCGCCAAACTCAGGCCGGGCGGCCGTCCGGCCTGCAGCCAACTCCCCCCCCCCCCTTGGCGGGAGAGGAAGTCCGCCACGACCATCTGCGCCCCCGGCCTGTGGACCACCTTGAAATTAAAGGGTTGGAGTGCGAGATACCAACGGGTGAGCCGCGCATTGGCATCTTTCATGCAGTGGAGCCACTGGAGGGGCGCGTGGTCCGAACAGAGGGTGAAAGGGCGCCCCAGCAGGTAGTACCGGAGGGCGAGGACCGCCTACTTGATGGCCAGACACTCTTTCTCTATGGTGCTGTAGCGCCCCTCACGCACCGACAGCTTCCTGCTTATATACAGGACGGGGCGGTCCTCCCCCTCCACCTCCTGGGACAAAACCGCCCCCAGCCCTCTGTCCGACGCATCGGTCTGCAACATAAAGGGGAGAGAAAAGTCAGAGGAGTGTAGAAGTGGCCCCCCACACAGTGCAGCCTTTACCTCTGAAAAAGCCCGCTGGCATTGCTCCGTCCACTGGACCGGATCTGGTGCCCCCTTTTTAGTGAGATCAGTCAGCGGGCTGGTGACGTCTGAATAATTAGGTATAAACCTACGATAATAGCCAGCCAGCCCCAGGAACTGTCTCACCCCCTTTTTGGTCTTGGGCCTCGGGCAGGCCGCAATCGCTGCTGTCTTGTTAATTTGGGGACGCACCTGCCCGTTGCCCAAGTGGAAGCCCAGATACCGTACTTCCACCCGCCCAATCGCACACTTCTTTGGGTTGGCTGTGAGACCCGCTCGCCTCAGCGACCTAAGGACGGCCCTTAGGTGTTCCAAGTGCCTCGGCCAGTCATTACTATATATGATGATGTCATCAAGATAGGTGGCCGCATAGGTGGCGTGGGGGCGGAGGACCCGATCCATCAGCCGCTGAAACGTAGCGGGCGCCCCAAACAGCCCAAACGGAAGTGTGATGAATTGTTGTAACCCAAACGTGTGGAAAAGGCCGTTTTTTCTCGGGATAGTGGAGTCAAGGGGATCTGCAAATATCCCTTTGTCAAATCCAGTGTCGAATAAAAGCGAGCCGTGCCTAGTCGATCGAGCAGCTCGTCAATACGAGGCATTGGGTACGCGTCAAATTTAGACACCACGTTGACTTTCCTATAGTCCACACAGAACCGGACCGACCCGTCAGCCTTGGGTACCAAGACCACCGGGCTGCTCCAGTCACTGTGGGACTCCTTGACAATGCCCATTTCGAGCATGGTCTGAAGTTCTTCCCGAACCACCTTTTTTTTGTGTTCAGGTAGCCTGTAAGGGCGGCTACGCACTACCACCCCCGGGGGCATCTCGATGTGGTGCTCTATGAGGTTAGTGCGACCGGGCAGGGGCGAGAACACATCGGAAAACTTGGTCTGCAACTTGGCGACCTCCGTGAGTTGGGTCGGGGAGAGGTGGTCTCCACAGGGGACCGGAGAGGTACGTGATGCCAATGTCCCTTTTTGAACCTCCGGCCCCAGCTCCGCCTTCTCTGGAACCACCGACACCAATGCCACGGGGACCTCCTCGTTCCAGAGTTTAAGCAGATTGAGGTGGTAAATCTGTAGCGCCCCACCCCTGTCCGTTCGCCTCACCTCATAGTCGACGTCCCCGACTCGCCGTGTGACCTCAAAGGGTCCTTGCCACTTGGCGATCAATTTGGAGCTCGACGTGGGCAGCAGTACGAGTACTTTATCTCCCGGAGTGAACTATCTCAGGCGCGTACCCTTGTTGTACAGGCGGGCTTGTCATTCCTGGGCCTGCCGCAAATTCGCCTGAGTTAGATGGGTGAGCGTGTGGAGTTTTGCACGCAGGTCCATAACGTACTGAATTTCGTTTTTGCTTTGTGAAGGTCCCTCCTCCCAATTTTCCCACAGCACATCTAGGATGCCGCGCGGCTTACGCCCATATAATAATTTGAACGGGGAGAACCCCGTGGAGGCTTGGGGAACCTCTCGCACTGAGAACAGCAAGGGTTCGAGCCACTTATCCCAATTACGTGCGTCCTCACTTACGAATTTTTTAATAATATTTTTGAGGGTGCGGTTGAACCGTTCTACTAAACCGTCCGTTTGTGGGTGATACACGCTGGTGCGGATCGGCTTAATCCCCAATAACCCATACAGTTCGCGCAGTGTCCGTGACATAAACGTAGTGCCTTGATCAGTCAGAATTTCTTTCAGGATTCCAACTCGGGAGATGATGCGGAAGAGCGCCTCTGCAATACTGCATGCTGAGATATTGCGCAGAGGCACTGCTTCCGGGTATCGCGTTGCATAGTCCACCAGAACTAATATAAAGCAGTACCCTCATGCTGACTGATCTAATGGCCTGACGAGATCCATCCCAATTCTTTCAAACGGGGTTTCGATTAATGGAAGCGGGCGCAAAGGCACTTTTGGAATGGCCGCTGGATTTACTAACTGGCATTCGCGGCATGCCGTACACCACCTACAAACATCGCCGCAAATCCCCAGCCAATAGAATCGGGCCATTATTCGGGCTAGTGTTTTATCCTGCCCTAAGTGTCCAGCCATGGGATTAAAGTGAGCCGCCTGGAATACCAATTCCCGGCGGCTCTTCAGAATTAAAAGCTGCGTGACACGCTCTTTAGTTTGAGTGTCCTGCATCACTCGGTATAACCTATCCTTCATAATTGCGAAGTAGGGGAAGGACGGGGTGGCGTTCGGCTGGAGCGTTTGACCATCGATTACTCTCACTTGGTCAAAAGCATGTCGCAGAGTCTCATCTCGCGATTGTTCTAATGGGAAATCCGCGAGGGATTCCCCAATAGAGAGAGGAGGAACCGGTGGCTCCTCACTCTGACGCGGAGATGACGTAGACGGCTCTGTGACTGCTGCTCCCGCCAAAGCGGCACCGGGACCTCCCCCTGTTAAATGGCAGGACCCACTCTTTATTAGGCGTGTCATTAAACCCCGAAATCCCGGCCAATCAGTCCCCAAAATTAGAGAGTGGGTAAGGCGGGGATTAACCGCCGCCTTCACTATAAATTTTTCCCCTCTGAAAATAATGTGGACCGACTTCAAAGGGTAGCTCTGAACATCCCCGTGCACACACAACACCTTCACCCCTTGTGCTCCCCCCAATGCCTCGTTTTGAACCAGGCTTTGGCGAATTGAGGTCTGATTACAACCAGAATCCACCAACGCCTGATATGTAGCCCCTTGGATACTCACCGGTATGCGATACGCTCCGGCCCGATCGAGGGTGGCCTCTGGCGTGTCGGGGATCTGAACCACCGCGCCCACTTCCATTGTCATGCACTGTTGTTGAAGGTGGCCCGGCTCCCCGCAGCGCCAGCAAACCGGCCCGGGCTTTCCCTCTGCACCGGCGATCTGAGGCTCACTCACCTGAGGTGGGGGAGAGACAGACACAGAAGGGAGAAATGGGAGGGCACCGCGGGTGCCGCGGGCCGGCTGTGGTGGTGCCGGCCCCCGCCTCCGCGGAGGGGGAATGGGGCAAGGATGGGACACAGGAGGAGGGGGAGAGAGAGAGAGAGAAGAGGAGAGAAGAGAAGATGCCATCTGCTGTCCTGCCGCCGGGACAGCCGCCAAATGGTCCTCCACCAGCTCAACTGCTTGATCCAGTGACGCCGGGCGGTGGCACCGGACCCACTCCGCAGTTCCTGCTGGCAAGCGAGCGACGAACTGTTCCAGCACCACCTGGTCGAGGATTCCTTCGGCGTCGTGGTTGTTGGCCCTCAGCCACCACCAGCAGGCGTCCCGGAGCTGCTGGCCAAACGCGAATGGCCGGCCGACTTCCTCCAAGCGCAGTGCATGGAAGCACTGGCGCTGCTGCTGTTCTGGAGTGCGCCCCACGCGCTGGAGGACGGCCCGGCGGAGGTCCGCATAGGCCAGCCGGCGGTCGGCGGGGAGCTGTAGCGCGGCCAGCTGTGCTTCTCCCGTGAGCAGGGGGAGGAGGCGCGCCGCGCGCTGCTCCATCGGCCACCCCGAGGCTTCGGCGACTTGCTCAAAGAGCGTGATGAACGCCTCGGGGTCGTTCTGCGGGCCCATCTTGGTGACGGTGAGGGGAGACGGGCCCGCGGTAGGAGCGCTGGTGGGCCCCGCCGACGCGAGGAGGTGCCGGAACGCCTGGCGATCTTCTTGTTGGGCCAACACCAGGGCCTCGAACCGCTCTTCTTGCTCCCATCGGAGGGTGAGTAGCGCCTGGTGCTGGCTTTGCTGGGCCGTGGCGAGGGCGTGGATCAGTTCAGCGAATGGGGAGGACTCCATGGGGCTGTGAGGCTGCTGTGCTCCAGGTTCCGGGTTTCAGCACCACTGTAACGGTTCAGTGTTCGTGGGTGGAGCACAGAGGATGGCAGGACAGAGATCAGGTTTGACAGCACGTTTTATTGCCACACTTTTCAGCATAATAATTATGTATGCACTTTTCAGACACACACACACACTCAGCGTCTGGTTCAGCAAGAGCACCTCTGCTCTCGCTCTCCCTCCTTAAGTAGGGCGCGGTCACTAGGAAGACACAAACACAGGTTAATTGCTCTCAGGTGTAGTGATTCTGCCACTCACCTTCCCTGACTCCGCCCTCCTGTCACAGACCGGCGCTTGACCACGCCCCTGCTGCCACACTGATCAACCCCAGTCTTTCCCCAGATCAACTTCCCCCTGTTGTGACCTTAACAGTGCTTTGGCTCAGGTTTAAAGGAAAATAAAAACAGCCATAAAAGAAATAAACCGAATAAAATAACCCTAAAACAATGGCTGAAAACCGAGACAGTGCACTGAGCTCTGAAATGCAAGAGATAAAGTTACTCTCCAAAATATTAAAAAATAATTGAAATATACATTACGTCCTAAAAAAAAATTACTAAAAAGACAATCCTTAACATTTACCCCAGTTATTTGTGACTGGACTCATATCATAGTGCCGCCATCACTCGCTGTCACTCTGGCTCATCTGCTGTATCTGATGGTGCGACTATGCTTCCTGTCTGTCACTGCTGTTATTCCCAATAAAAGTGGTAGGGCACTGGATAATCAGTACACATTAAAAACAGTTTAAAAAAGACAAACAACACATACCAGCTGCCTGTTTGTATCATTTACCACTAACTAGGTACCAGATAACCACCGGAGGACCCCCAAACAGCACGTAGCTGTCTGTGGCTGTGCCTGATCCTAAATAGCAACTAGGGGTTGGGCCAAATTACACAGCTGTACCTGTTTGCCTACTCACCATTCCCTGAGGTAGTCCCCGGGCCACATCTCCTCCCCCCCCAATTGCATCGGCAACCCAATGATGGCAGTTCATTTGCCCCCCAGGTAGTGGCCATAGACTGAGGAAATCTGTGGGAATTTGGATGGTAGCCAGCATTTCTCCTTCCTGAACGCCTAGATGTAGATGGCAACACCAAATTTGGTTCCTGGGAATGAGGACTGATAGGTCTACTAAGATCAGGTTGGGCCATTTCTGATGGTCTCCTAGGCAACAAATCCACTCCCCCTCCTCTGAGTCATCCTCCGATGGAGGTGATGCAGCTGGGACTGTAGAAGTGACATCACTTTGGTCAGCAACATCTAATACCAATGCTTTTCTCATTTGTGTGTGGTGGACATGCTGGACTGGCCCATCTTGGTGTACAGGAACAACAGAGTACACCACTCCACTTTCTTCTGGATGCCTGAGAACTCTATAAACATGAGGATCCCAGTGGTCTTGGATTTTATTCTGACCACGCACCTGATAGTTTTTAAGGTGTACAAACCTGTCTACTTGAAAGCCAGCATCAGTGACTTGAACATTATTGGCCTGCTTTCTCTGCTCGGCTTTCCTGGTTGTCGGGCATATTCATAGGCTGTCCTCCACTGGTCCTGATACTGTTGAACCCAGTCCTCGGTGACTTCCACTCCAGCATCTGTGCCAAGCAAAAAGTCAACTGGCAGTTTAGGTTCATAGCCAAACATGAGATAATAAGGTGACAGGCCAGTAGTCTGGTGAACTGTAGTGTTATAGGTGTATGTTACCTGCAGTAGGTGCTGGGGCCAGTGTCTTTTCTTCTCTGGAGGCAGTATCCTGAGTAAGTCATGTAAGGTACGATTACATCGTTCACATTGGACATTACCTTGTGGATGGTATGATGTTGTACAGTTCTTCTGAATTCCATACACTTTGCAGAGCTCTAGAATGAGTTTACTCTCAAAGTTCTTCCCTTGGTCAAAATGAACAGGAGGGTACACCAAAGATGTAAAACCAGTGCTGCACCAAGACTTTCACTCCTGTACTGGCCTGCCGATCTCTGGTTGGAATAGCCTGGGTATACTTAGAGAAAATGTCAGTAAGGATTAACACATTTTCAGTACCATCACTGGCTGGTTCCATCACTGTAAAGTCAATGGCCAGTATTTCATGAGGTTGTGAGGCCTGGATACTGTCAAGGTAAGAACACACTTTAGGTTGCATAGCTTTAGCAAGGCTACATCTCTCACAGCTATGATACCCTGTCATACCTGGCCAATAGCAGTGGCTCCATACAAGTTGGAGCATCCTATCCACTCCCTGGTGACCATGATCATCATGTACGCTTGAAAGAACTTCCTTCTGGAGAATCTGGGGTAGCAGCAGCTGGAATATTTCCATGTTGGTCCCTGGGTTATGGCTGGTATGATAAAGAGTGCCATGTCACTCTACCAGTTTCTCCCACTGGTTTAACACCTTTTTACAAAGTGCAGGCAGCTTGATTCTATCCTTGTGTCTTGGAGGGTGACCAAGGCTCCATGCCTCCCATACTGGACCAAGGACAGGGTCTTTCTGTGGCAGAACTCTCAGGTAAGCCCAGGTATGTCCTGACAGGGCTGTGATGTCATTTTGATGTATAGCCATGGTGGGTTGTGGTCTGCAAACAACACTGCTCATCACATCCTGTGGTACCTCTCTTCCTGCCACTATTTTATCCAGGTACTGTCTAGAGAGAGTGTCAGCATTGCCATTGCTCTGTCCTGGATGGTACTTAATGGTGAAGTCAAAGGCAGCCAGTTGAGAAGCCCAACATTGTTCAACAGCACCCAGCTTAGCAGTCTATAAATGACTCAAAGGGTTGTTGTCAATGTAAACCGCAAAAGAGTGTGCCAATAGGTTTTCTCTAAACTTTTCAGTCACTGCCCACTTAAGGGCCAGGAACTCTAACTTAAAAGATCTGTAGTTGTTCATATTTTTCTCAGTAGGCCTTAAGCTGTGGCTAGCAAAGGCTATGGGTCGCAGTTTACCATCCACCCCCTGCAACAGCACTGCTCTGAGGCCCCCATGACTGGCATCCACCTCCAGGACAAATGGCTTCTGAAAAAGTCAAAATATGCTAAAACAGGTGAGTTTATCAGTGCTACTTTCAAGGACTGGAATGCTGATTCACACTCTTCAGTCCACAGAGAATGCAATGATGTTTTGGGGGTCTTTCTCTTTCTCTTTGAGCCACTCAATTGAGCTGCCAGATGGTTCAGCGGAGCCGCCATCTTTGCAAATCCCTTCACAAACTTTCTGTAGTAGCTGGCAAATCCCAATAAAGATTTCAGCTCAGCCAGGTATTTGGGATTCTGTCACTCCTGCACAGCTGGCACTTTGTCTGGGTCTGTGGATACCCTTTCCTTGCTGACAACATGACCCAGGTACTTGACTTTTCTGAAAAAAAAGACATTTTCAGAGTTTTACCTTTAACCCTTGCCCTTGGAGCCATGAAAAAAGCTCCTCCATTCTGTAAAGATGCTGCTGCACTGTGGGCGAGAAGACAATTATGTCATCAAGATACAGCAAAACAGATTGGTTTCTCCGATCTCCAAATAACCTTTTGATTAAATACTGGAATGTACAGGGGGCATTACACAACCCAAATGGCATTTGATTCCACTCAAAAAGGCCAAATGGGGTGCAAAAAGCAGTCTTGGCCCTGTTCTTTTCTGCCACGGCCACCTACCTGATTATATCCACTGGCTAACTCGAGAGTGGAAAAATACTTTGCACCACTAAGCACATCCAGAAACTCCTTGACTTGTGGAAGTGGAGAAGCATCCCTGCGTGTTTTGGCATTCAACTGGTGGTAGTCTACACACAGTCGCAGTGTCCCATCTTTCTTCATGACAACCACTATCAGTGAAGAATATGGACTACTACTTTCTCTAATTAGTTTGGAATCAAGGAGCTGTTGCATATGAGCTTTGACAATCTCATACTGGGAAGGTGGAAGTCTGCAATAGGGCTGCCTCACTGGTGTATCATCTATCAATGGAATTTTGTGTGTGATTAAATTAGTGCATCCCAAGTCCCCCTCCCCTTTGGAAAACAAAGATTGATACTTTAAAAGGAGAGCTCTACCCTCTGCTGCCTCAAATTCAGAAAGACCTTCAAAGTCTGACAGTTCTAAGGTGGTTGTAGCAGTTGTCTTTGTTTCTACTAGCTGGGATGAAACTGAGGCCAGAGGTTGTGAGCATATATTTGAGGGCTCTAATGGGACAACCTCAGGATTCATCACCTCAACCCACTGTACTGTGGCTACTACTTGGTGTAGGTGTAGCATGACATCAGTAGTGCCAACATTAGTGATGGGGCAAACAGAACACCTCCATATGCCATTACAAGTCATGGGAAAACTAATAAACCATCAGATAGCGCTCCCTCATCTGGTCCCAGAGGTTCAAGCAGCCAGCAGACTGAGTCATTTAATGGTACTTGGGGACAAGTCACTGGGATCAGGGACAACATACCTGCTGAAACTCTTAGCTGGGACTCACCCTGCACATGAACAGGAAATGGGGATGAGGCATTGATGACAGCTTCCATTTTCTCACAAGCTCGCAAGGCTTGTTGCCATGCTGGGCTGGCTAATAACACTTGAGGGGACTGGAAATGCTCAGGACCATATTCATCATACAGTTCCTTAAAACAATGACAGATGACATTCATGCCTAATACCCCAGGGATGGTGGCATTTTGTTCTTTTAGAGCTGTACTAACCAGATCTTTAAAAATCAGAATCCCTCATTTAGGAACCTTTTTCTCAAGAACCTCAATGTCTAGCTGAAGGTAACCTAAACATGGCAGCTCTAAACCTTTTGCGGCTGTAAGGCCCAACCAATTACAGTCCTTAAGACCCCGGTACTTTTGTTGGCAAAATGTGAAAAGAAAAAGCTTTCTATAATGGTAGTAACCATTGAACCTGAATCCAACAAACAAGGCACATTTACACCGTCCATATTCACATTTACAGTCCAGCATTCACCAACCAACTTTAAAAGTTCTTCTGAACCTACAGTTCCCCTTTCCAATGTGCAACTCAACCCACTGGAGGGCTCTAGTTTTCTGGCTGGCTAGATTGTGTTACTTGAGTCATGTTACTGTGGACATCTGTGTATAACTAGGTGATAACTGATTAAAATCTGCCTGCAGAGAGTTAACCTGTGGCTGCTGATAACTAGATTGGAGAGGATTTACATTTGATTGATGATAACTAGCCTGCAGAGGATGAGTTCTTTTACAGTAATGGGCAATATGGCCTGGCTGATCACATTTGAGACAGATTGGTTGACCATCGGGCGTGTGCTTATATGGCTTATTCCTTTTCTGTCTCCTATTCTCCTGACCATAGATGGAAGTGAAATGGTTAGCTGAATGTGTGGCCTTCAGTAATTGGTCTAGCTGGGCCTGTTGTTTTAATACAAGAGCTTTAAGGTCTGAAAAGTCAGAACATTTAGTGGCTACAGCTTCACTACTAACAGTTACCTGGGCTTCACAGGACTGAACAGCATGTTGAATATACCTTTCTCTGTTAGGCTGGCCCTCTTCTACCCATGGAATAGCCTCATGGCAAACATCAAGTATGGACAGATTTCCATCTTGTCACACCAACCTCAGAAGCTCTCTATGCATGGCCTGGTCACGCACATTTTCACAGAGCTGGTCTCTTAACATGTCCTGGGATCTTGGCATGCCTGAGGGTCTAACCTGCAAAATTTGGTCCATGAAAGCCATTAGTGCATGGGAAAATTTTTGCAAAGACTCACCCTCCCATTGTTTCCTGTCAAGAAACTTTTGTTGCAACGCTACGAAGGATTGTGAGCACCCATAAACTTCTCTTAATGCTTTAAAAATCTCTTGTGGGTCCTCTTTCACAATACTAGGCCTATATTTAATTTTAATGCGAGCTTCCCCTTCTAAATGGTTACACACAAACAATGCTTTGTCCACAAGTAACATGTGTATACCCCTTATGTAGGCTTCAACCTCTTCAATCCATTCTTCTAAGGTAAGGGAACCCTTAACATGAGCACCTGAGAATTTAGAGCATTTACGCTCTCTTGGGAGATATAATGGTTGCTCCCACCTAGCCTTAGCATTAAGAGCTGAAACAAAGTTCTCAGCAGGGGTTACACCCTGTTGCAGCAGTCTCTCATTTTCTGCTCTGAGGGCCTGTATCTGTTCATGAAGGGACTGCAGGTCCTCCATTTTGGTGGTTTGGGGGGGGGGTTGATCTTGCCCTTATGCTGGACCCCTCCTATACACAATGCTGATCTGAAATGGATGTTTGAAAACTGGCTTTATGTTAATGACCACTTCAGCAATTAAGAGTGGGAGAACTGGGTGTAAGCTCACTTAGCATGCATTGGTAGTTAGATGACTCTAAGGTGACCTTGTGGCTGAACCCAGGTTTTCTGTTCAAGCTTATATGAGACAGTTTTGTAAATCAATTGACCTTTGTTCCATGAAGACAAGATAGACATGTGATAATCAGATTAAACATCATTGGATATAGTGGTAGTGTTTGCTATGTCCAGTGATTAGATTAGATTCACTTTATTCATCCCACATCGGGGAAATTCACATGTTACAGTAGCAAGAAAATGTCAAACAGATAACAAATAAAACTGAAATAAAAATTAGACAAACAAAGGATTAAATACAAAGGGCTATTTGCATTATCTACCATGAAAAAGTATAGAAAAATTGCACATTACAGGTAGACTCTGTATATGTACACACATATATACATAAATAATATATATAAGTATGCATAAAAATAGTTTAAGGCCTATATTATTGCACATAATAATTGCATCGATGAGAGATGGCAGAGGTAGTAGTGGTGAAGTAGTGCAAATATAACGACAAACAGGTTATTGTTGCTACGTTACAAGTTGTGGGTGTTATACAGTCTGACAGCAGCAGGTATGAATGACCTGCAGTATCTCTCCTTCTTACACCGTGGGTGTATCAGTCTACTACTGAAAGAGCTGCTTAAAGCCTCCACAGCCTCATGTAGGGGGTGAGAGGGGTTATCCATGATTGAGGTCAGCTTGGCTAACATCCTCCTCTCACCCACCACCTCAATGGAGTCCAGAGGACAGTCCAAGACTGAGCCAGCCCTTCTGACCAGTTTATTAAATTTCTTCCTGTCCCTCTCTGAACTTCCACAGCCCCAGCAGACCACAGCGTAGAAAATCGCTGATGCTACCACAGAGTCATAAAAAGTCCTAAGCAGTGTCCTGCACTGATATTATATTAACAAACGTACCAGCCTTTATGCATTTTGTGTTGGAGCTCAGCATTTTAACAATGGAGTTCACTAGTATGTGTTATCACTCAAAAATACACCAAAAGTCTTTTCAAAATGGACAATGGCCCAACTGACACATTCATCTGGACTGATTTGTGCAGGTCATTTGAGCACTGATTTTAAATGACATCACCTTGAAACTACTGCTACCCCCATCTCATCATCATCATCATCATCATCATCATTTCTTGTCACACCACTTCTGTATCCATAGGAGAGCAGTGTTGTTTTCTTACATCAGGTCTTGTTGGGAGTACAGTATGTGGATCCCAGTGGGCATCTACAGAGGATGTGGTCCATGGTCTGGAGCATCTCACCACAGAGACACTCAGCACTGGTGATGAATCCCCACTTGTGAAGATTGTTTCCAGTTTTGCCCACTTTTGCTCTTGCTCTATTTAGGGTTACCCAGTGTTTTCTAGTGAAACTGGGCATGCTTTCACTTGGGCTTGGCAGGGCCTCACTAGGTGGGCAGCAGTAGCTCTCCCTCCACTTTTCCAATCTATATGCCATAGACTATGTTTGTTCCAGACCCTCCACTACTATGAAGCTTTTATGAGATTTTAATTATCATCTTACTTCCTGCTTGTTCCACAGCATCTGGTGAACAAACTGGGCCCCCCTGGGCTTCAGCACTCCCATGTGCAACTGGCTGCTAGACTTCCTCACTGAAAGACCACAGTCAGTGTGGGTCGGACAGAACACCTCCAGTGTCATCACCCTCAGCACAGGCTCCCCTCAGGGCTGTGTCCTGAGCCCTCTGCTGTTCACTCTGATGACACACAACTGTGTCCTCAGGGCTGCCAGCAACCACATTGTGAAGTTTGTGGATGACACAACAGTGGTGGGCCTCATCAGGGATGACAACAGCCTGGCCTACAGAGAGGAGGTGGAGCAGCTGGTGGGCTGGTGCAGGGAAAACAACCTGTTCCTGAACATGGACAAAACCAAAGGAATCATTGCTGACTTCAGGAAGAACCAGCCCAGCCATGCTCCACTTCTCATCAACAACACGGCTGTGGAGGTGGTCAATAGCACCAAGTTCCTGGGGGTGCACATCACAGACAACTTCACCTGGTCTGTGAACATCACGTCACTGGTCAAGAAGGCACAGCAGCATCTGCACTTCCTGCATAGAATGAGGAGAGCCCACCTGCCCCCGCCCATCCTCACTACATTCTACAGAAGCACCATAGAGAGCATTCTGACCAGCTGCATCTCTGTGTGGTGTGGAGGCTGCAGTGCCTCTGACTGGAAGACTGTGAGGAGAGTGGTGAAGACAGTGGAGAAAATCATTGGGACTTCTCTTCCCTCCATTCTGGACATCGCACCTAAGCGCTGCATGTCCCAGACCAGAAGCATCATCAGTTACCCCTCACACCCTCACTATGGACTGTTCTCCCTCCTGGCCTCTGTAAAGAGGTTCTGCAGCATTTGGTGCAGGACCACCAGGTTCTGTAACAGCTTTTTCCCCAGGTCATCAGACTGCTGAACTCCAAATTCAAACTCTAAATCAAACCGAACTTTAAAACTTCTATTTATACTTCAACAATTCCTAATTCCACAGGTCACTTTATACTATTGCACTTTATAATTATTTTTGCTGCTGCAAAATTTAATACACTTTCATATTTAATTTTGTGCTGAGCCAAATTGCAATGAAATTTTGTTCTGTGTACACTTGTTGCATACTGAATGACAATAAAGGTTGTGTAAGTCTAAGTGGTGATCATAAAGTGGGTGCATGAGGTCATTTTGTTCTTTATATCTATCTGTTTTTGCATTGGTTTCTCGTTAGAGGTGGGGCAGTGCTATGCCAGACAAGGTATATAAAACTTGTAGGGGTGTTG
Source organism: Neoarius graeffei (assembly GCF_027579695.1). Lineage (NCBI taxonomy): Eukaryota > Metazoa > Chordata > Actinopteri > Siluriformes > Ariidae > Neoarius > Neoarius graeffei. Next base: position 91,224,279 of record NC_083571.1, read on the forward strand.
CTTTTAATGTGCCAGTGATTATCCAGCATGATTTGTTTAGCTCTGAGTTGACTTTGTGTACATTACATCATTTTGCCCATACTGGTGAGCAATATTCTGTAGTGGAATAGTATTGTGCCAGAGCTGTCTGCTTCAGAGTTTTGGGATCTGCTCCCCAAGTAGTGATTGATAGTTTGCTGAGGAGATTATTTCTAGTTGACAGTTTATTTTGAGTTTATTTGCATGTTTTTTTTAAAGGATAGCATTCTGTGAAGGGTAACATCAAGGTAGACTGGATGTGGGTGGTTTTCCAGTTCTCTGCTGCCCAATCTGATATTTAGTTTCCTGTTTGCTTGGTGCTTATTAAGGTGCAACACATACACCTGTGTTTTGTTGGGGTTAGTGTTCAGGTACGATTGTTTATAGTATGTAGAAAGAGTGTTTAATACATTTGATAATCTTTCTTCAATTGTAAAGAAAGACCTTGACTCACAGAAATGCAGAGGTCATTTCCATATATGAACCTGCAGATGTTCTGGTATTGTGGTTGGTTGCTTGTATATCATCCATTGTTCTGAATTCTCCACCTGCTTCGCCTGCATTCAATTTCCATGAAGAATCATCGATTGACAAGCAGTGACTCTCTTATGCAAACCATGGTAGTGTTCCAAACTGTTTGGACCACTTTAGTCTATTTATACAGGGTAGGGAAGTACCCTGTGGTTCACTGTGTCATAATCAGCTGTGAGATTGACAAAAAACTGCACCAGTGATTTGTTGGGTCTCAATCCCATCCTTACTATATTGTCAGGTTCAATACCTCATTGCAGCATGATCATCCAGGATGGAAGCCTGCTTGGTCAGGTGACAGTTGTTCTTCAACAGATGGAAATAAGCGGGCCATGATCTAGTGTTCATATAGTTTGTATAGAGTGCACAATAGGGATACTGGTCAGTAACTTTTGGGGGATACCAGGTCTTTACATGATTTCAACAGAGCTACCACTCTTTGCTTTTCTCCAGAGCTTTGGAATTTGGAAGGCTGCCACACAGTTATTATAAAGTGACAGGAGCCATGTCTTTGCTTTGTTCCCAAAGTGTAGTATCAATCTGTTCTGATTCCATCCAGGCCAGCCACTTTCCCAGATTTAAAATGTTTCATGGCCACATTTAGCTCTTCAGAAGTGAACAATTCAAAGGATTAATCACTACTGTGCATAATGTGGCCCATGTCCCATTTCATTTTCTTTAAGTATCCTACTTCTTTGTTGTGGGGCTTTCTAATGAGTAATAGTTGGTGTGCTACTTCAGTAGGGGTGAGGGCAGCTATTTGTTTTCTGAGTTTAATGTTTTGATGGTTGCTCAGACGTTTTTGCTGTTAGATTCAAGACAGCTTTATTGTCAATATATCCATATACAAATATACAGTGCATTGAAATATTGTTTCCCTCAGGCTCCCCCTGGTGCATTTATAAACTGAAGATTACAGGACAAGGTATATGCAGTGCCTCGCAAAAGTAGTCATCCCCCCTTGGTGTTTGTCCTGTTTTGTTGCATTACAAGCTGGAACTAAAATGGATTTTGGGGGGTTAGCACCTTTTGATTTACACAACATGCCTACCACTTTAAAGGTGCACACTGTTTTTTTTTTTTATTGTGACACAAACAATAATTAAGATGAATAAACAGAAATCTGGAGTGTGCATAAGTATCACCCCCCCCCAAAAAAAAAAAAAAAAAGACAATACATTATTGAGCCACCTTTTGCTATAATTACAGCTGCAAGTCTCTTGGGGGTATGTCTCTATTAGCTTAGCACATCTAGCCACTGGGATTTTTGCCCATTCCTCAAGGCAAAACTGCTCCAACTCCTTCAAGTTAGATGGGTTGTGTTGGTGTGCAGCAATCTTCAAATTATGCCACAGATTCTCAGTTGGATTGAGGTCTGGGCTTTGATTAGGCCATTCCAAGACATTTAAATGTTTCCCTTTAAACCACTACAGTGTAGCTTTAGCAGTATATTTAGGGTCATTGTCCTGCTTGACCATGAACCTTTGTCCCAGTCTCAAACCTCTAGCTGACTCAAACAGGTTTTCCTCCAGAATTGCCCTGTATTTAGTGCCATCCATCTTTCCTTCAGTCCTGACCAGCTTTCCTGTCCCTGCAGATGAAAAACATCCCCAATGCATGATGCTGCCACCACCATGCTTCATTGTAGGGATGGTGTTCTCAGGGTGTTGGGTTTGCGCCACACATGTCATTTCCCATGATGGCCAAAAAGCTTCATTTTTGTCTCATTTGACCAGAGAATCTTCTTCCATGTGTTTGGGGAGTCTGCCACATGCTGTTGGACAAACTCCAAATGTGTTTTTTTAAGCAATGACTTTTTTTCTGGCCACTCTTACATAAAACACCACTCTGTGGAGTGTATCGCTTAAAGTGGTCCAATGGACAGATACTCCCATCTCCACTGTGGATCTTTGTAGCTCTGTCAGCATTATCGTTGGTGTCTTTATTGCATCTCTGATTAATGCCCTCCTTGCCTGGTCTGTGAGTTTTGGTGGGCAGCCTTCTCTTGTTAGGTTTGTAGTGGTGCCATATTCTTTCCATTTTGCTATAATGGCTTTAATGGTGCTCCCTGGGATATTCAAAGTTTGGGATATTTTTTATGACACAACCCTGATCTATACTCCTCCACAACTTTGTCTCTGACCTGTTTGGAGTGCTCCCTGGTTTTCATGTTGCTTGCTTAGTAGTGTAGCAGAGTCAGGGTCCTTCCAGAACAGGTTGAATTCTACAGACATCATGTGACAGATCATGTGACACTTTGATTGCACACAGGTGGATCTTAAGCAATTAATTATGTGACGTATGAAGTGAATTGGTTGGACCAGCTCTGATTTAGGGGTTTCATACGAAAGGGGTGAATACTTATGCACGCTCCAGATTTCTGTTTTTTCATCTTAATTGTTGTTTGTTTCACAATAAAAAAAACAATGTGCACCTTTAAAGTGGTAGGTATGTTGTGCAAATAAAATGGTGCTACCCCCCCCAAAAAAAAATCCATTTTAATTCCAGCTTGTAATGCAACAAAACAGGACAAACACCAAGAAGGATGAATACTTTTGCAAGACACTGTAAATGACACTGTCTATATCTATCTACAGTGGTGCTTGAAAGTTTGTGAACCCTTTAGAATTTTCTATATTTCTGCATAAATATGACCTAAAACATCATCAGATTTTCACACAAGTCCTAAAAGTAAATAAAGACAACCCAGTTAAACAAATGAGACAAAAATATTATATTTGGTCATTTATTTATTGAGGGGAAATGATCCAATCTTACATATCTGTGAGTGGCAAAAATATGTGAACCTCTAGGATTAGCAATTATTTTGAAGGTGAAATTAGAGTCAGGTGTTTTCAATCAATGGGATGACAATCAGGTGTAAGTAGGCACCCTGTTTTACTTAAAGAACAGGGATCTATCAAAGTCTGATCTTCACAACACGTTTGTGGAAGTGTATCATGGCATGAACAAAGGAGATTTCTGAGGACCTCAGAAAAAGCGTTGTTGATGCTCATCAGGCTGGAAAAGGTTAAAAAACATCTCTAAAGAGTTCAGACACCACCACAGTCAGACAGATTGTGTACAAATGGAGGAAATTCAAGACCATTGTTACCCTCCCCAAGAGTGGTCAACCAACAAAGATCACTCCAAGAGCAAGGCGTATAATAGTCAGCGAGGCCACAAAGGACCCCAGGGTAACTTCTAAGGCCAAGTTTACATTAGACCGTATCTGTCTCGTTTTCTTCACGGATGCACTGTCCGTTTACATTAAAACGCCTGGAAACGCCGGGAAACGGGAATCCGCCAGGGTCCACGTATTCAATCCAGATCGTGTCTGGTCCGGTGCTGTGTAAACATTGAGAATACGCGGATATGCGGATACGCTGTGCTGAGCTCTAGCTGGCGTCGTCATTGGACAACGTCACTGTGACATCCACCTTCCTGATTTGCTGGCGTTGGTCATGTGACGCGACTGCTGAAAAACGGCGCGGACTTCCGCCTTGTATCACCTTTCATTAAAGAGTATAAAAGTATGAAAATACTGCAAATACTGATGCAAATACTGCCCATTGTGTAGTTATGATTGTCTTTAGGCTTGCCATCCTTCCACTTGCAAGTGGTAAGTGACGCGCATGCTGATATGCACTAGGATCACACACACAGCGGCTCAGTCCCGAATCACTGCTTGTGCACTTCACTCGCGCGCTCTGTGAGCTGCGCAGGGCCGGAGTGCGCACCCTCCAGAGGGCACTCGCTGTTCAGGGTGGAGTGATTTGGAGTGCAGGATGCCTGCGGAGCCGAGCGTATCCGTGTATTGGCGTTGCTGTGTGCACGCGAATCGTGTATTGGCATTGCTGTGTGCACGCTAATCGTTTTAAAAACATTAATCTGATGATCCGCTGATACAGTCTAATGTAAACCCCACCTAAGCAACTGAAGGCCTTTCTCACATTGGCTAATGTTAATGTTCATGAATCCACCATCAGGAGAACATTGAACAACAATGGTGTGCATGGCAGGGTTGCAAGGAGAAAGCCACTGCTCTCCAAAAAGAACATTGCTGCTCATCTACAGTTTGCTAAAGATCACATGGACAAGCCAGAATGCTATTGGAAAAATGTTTTGTGGACGGATGAGACCAAAATAGAACTTTTTGGTTTAAATGAAGAATGTTATATTTGGAGAAAGGAAAACACTGCATAAGAACCTTATCCCATCTGTGAAACATGATGATGGTGGTAGCAGGGCTTTGAACCAGAATTTTTTTCCTATTGGTTTGTTCCGAACAGAAACGGAATTTTAACGTTTCCGGTTTTGGGTTCCACCATTAAATAGACGTTCCCGAACCAGTTAGAACAAAAAAATTTCATTCCCGAAACAGTTAATTACGTTCCCTGTCAGCTGTTTAACAAATGGCTATAAAATTATGTCTCTGTCTCATCCAGCTTAAGCCAAATGTAGGCTAATTCTATTACAACCTTCATTAAATAAGACAAGAAATAATTCAAAACAATTATTATTTCAAATGTTGGCGATTTGGATTCTCAGTATGTCTTCCCATCTACACAAACAGAAAAAGTGCCAAAAATGAAAGAGAATTCTTTTAGTGTGTTACCAAAGGCTAGTCAGGCCCTATAGAGGGCTACCGCATGACGTCACTGCGCCGCGAGATTTTGTTAGGCGCCATATTGGAAGACCAAGTACACATCTATGCAAGTACATACATACATAAAACAAACTACACCTGAAATGTAGCCAGGGCCGGTTCTGCCCTAATCTGGACCCGGGTGCAACATCGCGCAAACCCCCCCCCCCAAAAAAAAAAACCCACCAGTCTAAATCAGGACAACCATCACATAACTATAACTATAAACATTTTATATCAACTATTTTAACTAAATGGGCTATAATAAATAAGCCTGCAGGCAGCCACGGCAGGCTGCCTCAGAAAAGTAACCATTCAATGACAACTGAAAGCCTGCAGTCACGGCGGGCTGCCTTAAAAAGTAACCATTTGTCCTACCTTAAAACTCGTTTTGCATTTTCTGCCTCCTTTTTTGTATTTTCAACCCTCTGTTTATTTTCTTTCCTTTTCTGAAAACCCGATTTGTGTCCAGACATTTTGTTCTGCTACCAACGAACTAACTCGTCAGGTCTCGTCTCTCGAGCCCGCGATGATTCCCGTGGGAAGGGCAACAACTGATACATTTTTACAAACAGCCAATAGGGAGGTTGCAACGTTCAGGCTCTTCTTTGCTCAGACACTCAGTAATGGAGACATGATAGTAGTCCACCTTCCCGCTCTCTCCATTCAGTCAGCGAATGTCACACAGGAAGTGAACCCCAGCGGGTCATAGAAACTTGCGCAGGAGAAGAATGGCTTTTTTATTTGTAGGCTACGGAAACTTTGAGGAACGAAATAAAAACCGGTATTAACCGGTTACCATTATTTTAAATAAGTATTTCTGTTCCGGAACATAAAAAATAATAAAGTTTCTGGTTTCGTTTCTGTTCCATGTGAAACAGAAAAAGTTCCCGGTTTTCGTTTTCGTTCCTTGAACCGGTTCAAAGCCCTGGGTGGTAGTATCATGGTTTGGGCCTGTTTTGCTGCATCTGGGCCAGAACGGTTTGCCATCATTGATGGAACAATGAATTCTGAATTATACCAGTCAATTCTAAAGGAAAATGTCAGGACATCTGTCCATGAACTGAATCTCAAGAGAAGGTGGGTCATGCAGCAAGACAAAGACCCTAAGCACACAAGTCATTCTACCAAAGAATGGTTAAAGAAGAATAAAGTTAAATGTTTTGGAATGGCCAAGTCAAAGTCCTGACTTTAATCCAATCGAAATGTTGTGGAAGGACCTGAAGCAAGCAGTTCATGTGAAGAAACCCTCCAACATCCCAGAGTTGAAGCTGTTCTGTACAGAGGAATGGGCTAAAATTCCTCCAAGCCCATGTGCAGGACTGATCAGCAGTTACTGGAAATGTTTAGTTGCAGTTATTGCTGCACAAGGGGGTCTCACAAGGTACTGAAAGCAAAGGTTCACATACTTTTGCCGCTCACAGATATGTAATATTGGATCATTTTCCTCAATAAATAAATGACCAAGTATAATATTTTGTCTCATTTGTTTAACTGGGTTCTCTTTATCTACTTTTAGGACTTGTGTGAAAATCTGATGATATTTTAGGTCATATTTATGCAGAAATATAGAAAATTCTAAAGGGTTCACAAACTTTCAAGCACCAGTGTATGTAAATATTTAGCTATCTAAACATCTAGTTATCTACAAGAGACTGCAACAGTAAAAATGCAAGAGACTGCAGTTCAGTTTGAAGAGTTCAATTTTTATCAGGATATTACAAACAAGAAAAGACAGGTGCAAAGTTATCATTGTGCATGTGTGTGCAAATGAGTAATGTAATGCAAATGGATAGGAAATTATAAGAAACTGTAGTTTCAGTTCATATCTAGCTATCTAAGTAAAATAAACAATATAAATGACAAGACAAAGACAGGTGGCAGTGTGCATTTGTGTGCAAATGTTCATTTTAGTACAAAAATGCAAGAGACTGCAGTTCAGTTTGAAGAGTTCAATTTTTATCAGGATATTACAAACAAGAAAAGACAGGTGCAAAGTCAGCATTGTGCATGTGTGTGCAAATGAGCAATGTAATGCAAATGGATAGGAAATTATAAGAAACTGTAGTTTCAGTTTGAACTGTTTGACTACTGTCAGTTCTTTGAGAGTAACAGTGAGTTGAGGACTCTGACTACCTGGGGAAGAAGCTGTTGCAATGTCTGGCAGTGACTGTTCGGATGCTTTGGTAATGGATGCTTTGGATGCTTCTGTTATGGGTCATGTCTATGCTGGTTATGATTTCTTGCCAGTCCTCTTTCCTTTCATTGCTAATTGAGGCTAGAAGTGTGTCTCTAATTCCTGTGGTGTTCTCTGCAAAAGGGTAATTATTGTATACTTGAATATGCTCCTAGTACATTTATTTACTTTGGTCAGTGAGACCAGGGATGTAATTTTTCCTGCAGCCTCTAGGGATGTTTTTCTTTGCAACCTCCCACACCAGGGTTTGGAAGTCATTGTATCGCAGTGGGTCTGGGCAGATGTTGGGCACCCTGGCTTCAAGATCTGATGCAAAGCTTTCCCATTTAGCGTTATGGAAGTTAAACCTGGGTTAGGTTTTATCTCACAGGGTCTGATGACAGGTTTTATGTCAATGACCACTGGCCAATCTTGGGATTTGGATATTAGGTCACCAATTGATTTGTCAAAATTCTGGTAATATTTGGATGAGACAAATGCAAGGTCAGGGTTGTACCCTCTCCTCCAGCAGACACTCTGCAGAGATGTATTTTCCTTTGCATTATGAAGGATTGTGAGGTCAAAGGTTATAGCCCACTTCTCCACTGCTTCTCTATCCTTGTTTGTGTGACTGTAGCCCCAGATGGTATTGTGGCTATTGAAATCCCCAAGAACAAGGCATACTTTGTTTCCTAGTTGGTGGGTTTGGGGCCACAGAAAGGGGGTTGGTGGTGGCTTGTAAACTGACATGATGCTTAAGCATTCAGTATCTACTTGAAGGATCTCCAGCCTACCATGTGAGTGATCTCTATATGATGGATTTATCCTGTAAAAAAAAAACATATATATTGCACTACCATGGATGGAACTTGGGTGGGCAATAATTAGGTGCATGCCTGGTATTTTTGGTGGCACTTAGTCTTTATGCATCTCTTGCAGGCATAGTATATCAATGTCTAGGTTGGCGAGCAGTTCTGATTTTGTAGCAGACAGTCTGTCAGCGTTAAAACTCATGACTCTGAACTTTGACATCTCCTTGTCCAGAGACTGAGGGTTTATCCTTTTACTACCTCTGGATGTACGATACAGTGTGGTGTGCACTGTAGCAATTGGTCTCCAAGAAGGATTAACGGGGCACCATGGGAAGGTTTGCTACATTTATTTGTTTGCTTTATTCATTTCAATTTTATTCATTTTCATGAACATACCCTATCTCATGAGAATGAATGAGCATGTTAATTAAAATGAATAAAATCAATCAAACCTATGTTTGTCAGTAACATGATAGAGCGCGCCACTTCCAGTCAGACTACAAACATGGCTGATCTGAACTACAACACCCAAGGACCACAGCGCCCTCTATCGCCTGTCTGTTAATTACACCTGTCACTCATTTCCTGGTTAATCAGCCCATGCTAAATAAACACCTCTCCCACACTCACTTGATGCGAAGTATCATTCAATGTCATATCAAGCCTTGTTATTCTCCCTGCCTTATCTTGTTCTCAACCCTTGTTATTGTCTCGTCCTTGTTACTCTTTAGTCTAGCCCTTATTACTCTGTCTGCCGATCGATTGACCCCTGCCTGTCCCTCAACTTCAATTTCGTCTAGCGTTTTGGATTTCTCTGCGTTCCCCGCTCTCCCCGTACATGCATCCATAAGTACCTGCAACCTGATGTTCAACTTAAACATTAGACAGGTATATAATTAACATTAGCTATTTTTATTTATTATAAATGCCATTGAAATATATTAACCAAAAAGAGTGAAAAAAAAATATTTCCAGCTGAAAGAGAAAAAAGGTCTAAAGATTTTGACCTAAAAAGAATCCAACAATATAATGATGCTTAACGGTGATGAAAGTACCCCCCACCACACACACACACACACACACACACTTAATATGCAGAGGTCATCAAACACAATGGACATATGGACATTTGACCACTAAATTGTAAAAGGATTATACTGAAAATGTACTATTTTTCTTTACTGTTTACTGTATATTGCTGCAGAATCACTTAAAAATCCACCATCCAACTGACTGTTTGTGATTGTCACTGCCAGCAAGCATTTTCTGACTCTCCTCCCTGACTCCTCTTAAACCTGAAATGGTGGAAATGTTTGTTTTCCTGTCCTTGGCTATTGGGTCTGGACAATTAAAATATTTATGATATTTTTTAAAAATGGTAAGTCATGGGCAGAAAAAACATCAACATCATGCAAGCCTATGGCAGATTGTATCTTGTAGTGTCTGGTATGCACCCTTATGGTAATGTTCTTGCGCTGGACATTATCACTGTGATCCATAGGCAGCCCCTCCCCTGTGAGAATCTTGTTGTCACAGGTGTTATAAAGGCATGCTGCTCTGTCTGCAATGCTGCTACCAAGGTAGGAGTATAACAACACCCCTAGAAGTTTAACATCACTCCTCCCAGTGACATGAGTGTAGTGGTCATCTCCAAACATCTTTTCAGTTAGTTCTAAGTTGTGTCAGGACATCATAGTGTTGTGATATTTGTTATCCAGGTGATTTTTCATGGAACCTGGTGGTTTGAAGTGGTGAAATAGCATGGTAGATTCATATACAGTCATTCTACAAACTCCCAGATAATTGCCAGCATTCCTTGTTATTAGGAACAGCAGAAAGGTATATATTAGAGTTCTGCCCTGGGAAGAATTTGGCGAGAAAGTTCCATGAAAAGATTTATTGCAAATACTGCATCACAGATCATTTTGCATTTTGTTGGAAGGTTTCATTATGCATGCTCATGTGCACAGTGATTTTTACCTGCCATAGTGTTTTTCAAAGTTCATAAAACCACACTTGTACTGAACAAACACCTTCCAAGGCAACAATCTTAACATTACTGTAGATTATAATTTAAAATAAAGTTCACAGCATACAGAATGTAGAAGTGTGGAATTTTAATGCATCTTATGCTTCACTTATTTGGACAATTAAACAGCAAGTTTACATAAAACAAGCAAGGCAGAACATGTAGGCTCACATTTTAGGTATGTCTAATGAAGTTAGTACATACTGACATTTGTTTAAATGGAAGCACACCTGTTGCATGGATTGGCTGAATGGATTGACATGCAAGTCTTTGGAGTGGCTTTGGAGATACAGTGGTGCTTGAAAGTTTGTGAGCCCTTTAAAATTTTCTATATTTCTGCATAAATATGACCTAAAACATCATCAGATTTTCAAACAAGTCTTAAAAGTAGATCAAGAGAATGCAGTTAAACAAATGAGACAAAAATATTATACTTGGTCATTTATTTACTGAGGAAAATGATCCAATATTACATATCTGTGAGTGGCAAAAGTATGTGAACCTTTGCTTTCAGTATCTGGTGTGACCCCCTTGTGCAGCAATAACTGCAACTAAACGTTTCGGGTAACTGTTGATCAATCCTGCACACCAGCTTGGAGGAATTTTATCCCATTCCTCTGTACAGAACAGCTTCAACTATGGAATGTTGGTGGGTTTCCTCACATGAACTGCTCGCTTCAGGTCCTTCCACAATATTTCAATTGGATTAAGGTCAGGACTTTGACTTGGCCATTCCAAAACATTAACTTTATTCTTCTTTAACCATTCTTTGGTAGAATGACTTGTGTGCTTAGGGTCGTTTTCTTGCTGCATGACCCACCTTCTCTTGAGATTCAGTTCATGGACAGATGTCCTGACATTTTAATTTAGAATTCACTCGTATAATTCAGAATTCATTGTTCCAGCAATGATGGCAAGCCATCCTGGCCCAGATGCAGCAAAACAGGCCCAAACCATGATACTACCACCACCATGTTTCACAGATGGGATAAGGTTCTTATGCTGGAATGCAGTGTTTTCCTTTCTCCAAACATAACGCTTCTCATTTAAACCAAAAAGTTCTATTTTGGTCTCATCCATCCACAAAACATTTTTCCAATAGCCTTCTGGCTTGTCCACATGATCTGTAGCAAACTGCAGATGAGCAGCGGTGTTCTTTTTGGAGAGCAATGGCTTTCTCCTTGCAACCCTGCCATGCACACCATTGTTGTTCAGTGTTCTCCTGATGGTGGACTCATGAACATTAACATTAGCCAATGTGAGAGAGGCCTTCAGTTGCTTAGAAGTTACCCTGGGGTCCTTTGTGACCTCGCTGACTATTACACACCTTGCTCTTGGAGTGATCTTTATTGGTTGACCTCTCCTGGGGAGGGTAACAATGGTCTTGAGTTTCCTCTATTTGTACACAATCTGTCTGACTGTGGATTGGTGGAGTTCAAACTCTTTATAGATGGTTTTGTAACCTTTTCCAGCCTGATGAGCATCAACAACGCATTTTCTGAGGTCTTCAGACATCTCCTTTGTTCATGCCATGATACACTTCCACAAACATGTGTTGTGAAGATCAGACTTTGATAGATCCCTGTTCTTTAAATACAACCCTGATTCCAAAAAAGTTGGGACAAAGTACAAATTGTAAATAAAAACGGAATGCAATAATTTACAAATCTCAAAAACTGATATTGTATTCACAATAGAACATAGACAACATATCAAATGTCGAAAGTGAGACATTTTGAAATTTCATGCCAAATATTGGCTCATTTGAAATTTCATGACAGCAACACATCTCAAAAAAGTTGGGACAGGGGCAATAAGAGGCTGGAAAAGTTAAAGGTACAAAAAAGGAACAGCTGGAGGACCAAATTGCAACTCATTAGGTCAATTGGCAATAGGTCATTAACATGACTGGGTATAAAAAGAGCATCTTGGAGTGGCAGTGGCTCTCAGAAATAAAGATGGGAAGAGGATCACCAATCCCCCTAATTCTGCGCCGACAAATAGTGGAGCAATATCAGAAAGGAGTTCGACAGTGTAAAATTGCAAAGAGTTTGAACATATCATCATCTACAGTGCATAATATCATCAAAAGATTCAGAGAATCTGGAAGAATCTCTGTGCGTAAGGGTCAAGGCTGGAAAACCATACTGGGTGCCCATGATCTTCGGGCCCTTAGACGGCACTGCATCACATACAGGCATGCTTCTGTATTGGAAATCACAAAATGGGCTCAGGAATATTTCCAGAGAACATTATCTGTGAGCACAATTCACCGTGCCATCCGCCGTTGCCAGCTAAAACTCTATAGTTCAAAGAAGAAGCCGTATCTAAACATGATCCAGAAGCGCAGACGTCTTCTCTGGGCCAAGGCTCATTTAAAATGGACTGTGGCAAAGTGGAAAACTGTTCTGTGGTCAGACGAATCAAAATTTGAAGTTCTTTATGGAAATCAGGGACGCCATGTCATTCGGACTAAAGAGGAGAAGGACGACCCAAGTTGTTATCAGCGCTCAGTTCAGGAGCCTGCATCTCTGATGGCATGGGGTTGCATTAGTGCGTGTGGCATGGGCAGCTTACACATCTGGAAAGACACTATCAATGCTGAAAGGTATATCCAGGTTCAAGAGCAACATATGCTCCCATCCAGACGACGTCTCTTTCAGGGAAGACCTTGCATTTTCCAACATGACAATGCCAAACCACATACTGCATCAATTACAGCATCATGGCTGCGTAGAAGAAGGGTCCGGGTACTGAACTGGCCGGCCTGCAGTCCAGATCTTTCACCCATAGAAAACATTTGGCGCATCATAAAATGGAAGATACGACAAAAGAGACCTAAGACAGTTGAGCAACTAGAATCCTACATTAGACAAGAATGGGTTAACATTCTTATCCCTAAACTTGAGCAACTTGTCTCCTCAGTCCCCAGACGTTTACAGACTGTTGTAAAGAGAAAAGGGGATGTCTCACAGTGGTAAACATGGCCTTGTCCCAACTTTTTTGAGATGTGTTGTTGTCATGAAATTTAAAATCACCTAATTTTTCTCTTTAAATGATACATTTTCTCAGTTTAAACATTTGATATGTCATCTATGTTCTATTCTGAATAAAATATGGAATTTTGAAACTTCCTCATCATTGCATTCCATTTTTATTTACATTTTGTACTTTGTCCCAACTTTTTTGGAATCGGGGTTGTAAAACAGGGTGCCCACTCACACCTGACTGTCATCCCATTGATTGAAAACACCTGACTCTAATTTCACCTTCAAATTAACTGCGAATCCGAGAGGTTCACATACTTTGCCACTCACATATATGTAATATTGGATCCTTTTCCTCAATAAATAAATGACCAAGTATAATATTTTTGTCTCATTTGTTTAACTGGGTTCTCTTTATCTACTTTTAGGACTTGTATGAAAATCTGATGATGTTTTAGGTCATATTTATGCAGAAATATAGAAAATTCTAAAGGGTTCACAAACTTTCAAGCACCACTGTAGGTTTGGACAGATGACCTGAGATTCACGAGGGGATTCCTTCAGTGACAAATTCAGGCAGAGATTAGTAATGTTTTAGTTAGTAGTACCTGTGATTGGGACTGTTGGCAAGGCTCTTTCCGGAATATTGGGTTTTAATTATTTTAAAAACGCATGTGGGGGGAATGGGAAATTAAATACAGGTTACTCAGTTTACATTAAAAATTTCTGACAAAGATACACTAAGAAACACTGGAGTTCAACTAATATACGTAATCATGGAAGCAAAAAGATGTACCCTAATGATAGGCAGTGCATTTTGTTCTGCCTGTGGTGCTAGAAATTTGTTCTTTTTAAAAACATCACTGACCTTTTGTGCTGTGAACAAATAAGACCTAATTGTGTGTTGTGCATTGACTTAGACACTTAAGCCACATGACCGGACTTATGAAAAGAGTTTAAGAATCAAGGTACTTACATTCCATTGCAAAAAAAAACCTGAGGAAAAAAAAAGTTACTGCTTGGCATGTGATTTTCAGACCCTTGTGCTTTTTTCTTTTTCTTTTTACTTTTTCACATTATATTGCGTGAAATTTACATACCTATTTTCTGACCCTTTGCATATGAAAATATTTCATGTTATAACAGATTCCCCCCCCCCCTTTTTTTTTTTATTTTTTATTTATTTTTTATTTTTGGTAAGGGTAAGACCAGCCAGGTTAGTGGAGTGTGAGTGTAACCCCAAATTCAATCTGGATTCACACTGGATCAGGGAAGCCTTGAATCCAGACCACACATATTCAACATGCATGACAGCATTCTTTATTAACACAGGCCACCAGTCTATCACTAGGCTAACCCATTCACACCTATGGGCAATGTGGAGTAGCCAGTTGACCTAATCTGCATATCTTTTGACTGTGGGAGGAAAAACACACAGGCACAGGGAGAATATGCAAACTCCACACAGAGAGGCCCCCGTCAGCCGTGAGGCTTGAACCCAGAACATTCTTGCTGGGTAACAGTGCTAATCACTGCACCGCCCCTTCTACATAACTAGTCTTTTAAAAATAATGATGAACTTTAAAGACAGCCCTCAGGCTTACAGACATCAATAGCTAAGTTAGTGATAGACAAAAGTAAATAGTAAATTTGTATTCTAGTAGAGGGTAAGGTCTGAGAGAAACAGAACGAATACTTTATCTTACAAGTGTGTGCATCCTTCTCTACTTTAGACACTGCTTGATACATATCACTAAGCTTAGAAAAACAACTGAAACCCCAGCAATGTACTGACCTTTGATGTGTAGACACTTGTATTATCATGCTAGTGGAAAAAAAAAGTGCTGGTTAATTCCAGCCACACTAATTAAAGAAGTTTTCTTGGTGAAGCTACTAACTGAAGAGAACTTTTTTTAAGAGAGCAGCTTAGCATATTATTAGCCTATACACAACAAACCTGTTGAAAGGCTAATTAAACTGAGGGCCGACACACAGACAAAGCTCCATCAGCATCACTCAGTGAATTAGCATTAGTATTTACTTAGCCAGTGGAGGGGAATAAAGCCACAGGAAGCTGAAATTAGCGCAGAATGAGCACTGATAAGCCGACCTTTAGCTGCACTATGCTAATACTCAATTCTGCACACATGTGCATACAAAGATAGGTCTGCAGTGGGAAAATTGCTCTCTTGTGACAAAAGTAATAAATGTTACAGCAGTGCTGCCAGGCTGGGATATAATAATGTAACATAAAGAAAAGCTCACTTGTATTGAGGAATATGTAATGGACAAATTGAGGATTGTAGAATTGTTTAGATTCTGTTAGGCCAATCTCACGAAGGAGAAATTATTATTATTATTATTATTATTATTATTATGAATAAATTTATTTAAAGTAGCATTATTTCAGATGAAGATAGCATTTTCATTCAGACTCACTGAGATTCTCTTGTGTGTTGTCGCAGCTGTTAGTTCAGTCAGATAGTTGTAGAACAAAGGAGTCATGCTTCGATGGTGTATGAGCATACTGCAATAAAATTTTGACAAGAAGTCAAAGAGAAACTTTACAAGTTTCACACCAGGGCTTGCAGCCAGCTACCAAGCAGAAATATTGTATTTCATACTGTCAAAGTTAAGTATTGCATATAAATCCTTGAAATACAATCCATAATGATTTCTGCTTGTCAGACCACTGTGACTTTCTCAGGGGTACAAATTATTGCATCATGACGGATCTGGGTTTCTGTGCAGTGTATGCCGAGTGAATGTACACACACACACACACACACACACACACACACACACACACACATATTACTATATTATTTCTGAGCTATGTCTATTGGTTTGTTCCATCGATGTGTTATTCTACCTAAATAATATATCCACTCATGATGAAAATTCCATCTCTTTTTAGTAAGTCAATGCAATTGGCTCTTTCAGCTCTCAAACAGCTTATTGCCAATATTTTTCAAAGCTGGCAGAATTTAGTGCTATTATAACACAATCAACTCTCCTTCAGGTAATAGACCTCTGTAAATAGGTGTGCATCCATCCATTCATTCAACTGAACAAATGTAATATAATAAAACCATATTTTACTTTCTCTAACAAATATTTGTGAATGAAATCCATTATCAGTACCACAAAAAAGATACACTGTTTCTTTAAATAATATAGCTTATGTTATATATTATGTGGTAGATTATAAAATTACTCTGTTGCTACTAAAGGATCAGTATAAATCAATATAAAAAGAATGTTCCCTGGCCTGAAACCAGTTGTGACAACTGTACACCTTGTCTTTAACCTGAGCCCACATAGCCCATAGAACATCCCCACTATGACAGGCTCATCTTCTCGCCATTCACATGAACCCCAGTCACTAGGGTGTAGAACCATGGTTCCATTTGACTTCTTTATATTCCAGTCTTCCAAGGAAGTTTCCTTCATAATGACAAAACATCCCAGTTCTCTCTGCCTATGAGTCCCTAGATCTGCACCACTCTCTAATGCCGCTTTTCCACTACAAACGCGGCTGAGCCGTGCCGTGCCGAGTCGAGCCGAGTCGAGCTGAGCGGGGCTATTGAAGTTGCATTTCGACTACAACCGCGCTGAACCGTGCTGGCTGGAAGTGGGTGGACACATTGGGTGGAGTTAGCGAAAGTGGGTGGACGTGACGTGATGTCGTTAAGCAGCGCAAACAGTGACATCAGTGACAGTGGCGGAACAAGTCAGAGCCGGGCCGGGGGCGGGGCAAATGACCGGGCATTTTATTAAAGCTTATCATAACATCATTTTAGGCTACAAAATGTCCGCAACTGCGGTGTTTACCAATTTCAACACTACCGGGTGCAACTATGTTATTTAGTACATCAAGTCCTTCAAACGAACATGTAACTCAGAAACAAAAAACATTAGGATACTGTACATGGCTCATAATAAAACATCAATAGCCTATACTGCGCACATTATTTGAAGGGCATACGAATGAGCGCTCAGAGGTTGCAACGGTGACAGGAAGAGTCAGAAATAAAAGGAGGGCGGTGCAAACCTCACTGAATGCACTGTGTTTACCAATTTCAACACTCCGGGGTGCAACTATGTTATTTTGTACATTAAGTCCTTCAAACGAACATGTAACTCAAACAAAAAAACATTCGGCGACATACTGTACATGGCTCATAATAAAACATCAATAGCCTACTGCGCGCATTATTTGAAGGGCATACGGCGAGCCTTGCGCTCCGCGAACTCGTCCACGATGCTCTGTATGTCACTGATTCAGTGATCTTTTAAGCGGTAGTCTCACGACCCGAATAGTAAACAATAAACATGGAGGACATGGAGTCGTTAGTGTTGCTGGTCTTGGTGCTGTGGCTTGTTGTCACCGACAACGCGGACAGATACTGGCAAGAGCGTATAGATGAGGCGAGGCGCATAAGGCTTCAGAAATTCTCGTAATTCATAATTATTCTTCTTCCGGGTTTGCGGTGTTTACAGATCCCAGCGCGCTCGCGGGGCGTGTGTGGGCATGTGAGGACACTCCTCCTCACCAATCAGTGCACAGGGGAGTGTCTGCTCACGCCCCCAGCCTCAGTCGGCACGGTTTGGCTCGCTTCAGCCCCACTCCAAAACGGTGCGAGTTTTAGGGGCTAAGCAGGGCTGAAACGAGCTGAGTCGTGCTGGTTTTTGGTAGTCGAAACGCGAGCCGTGTCGGGCTGAAGTGAGCTGAAGCGAGCTGAAGTGAGCTGAAAAAGGGTAGTGGAAAAGGGCCATAAGAGAGAGAAAATAGAGAACCTCATTAACAAAATGCCTGTTAAAGCAGATACACAGAACCTTTATTTTTAAATAAATTTCTGATTGGATAGTATCTCCATCCTTGACTCTTGTATGCTGCATAAATGGGAATAAAAAATATATATTTTTGAGAGTTAAAATTGACTGCAAAGTTGGCATTTGAGCTGCCCTGCTGAGCTAGCCAGCCCTGAGTGTGTGATGTCACTGCGGGAACCGGTTTTAAGGCCAAGGCCTTTGACAGCTATAGACCAAAGTCATATAAATAAAAATTTATGGTGAAAGTAAGAAATACCGTTACCGACTTGCTCAACTAAGACTGATTTGACTTCATTGATTGTGGGTTGACTCTCATTAAAACAGGATAGGTGTTATAACTTATGCAACATACATGTACATGCATGCATTTTCACTGATAAAACATAAAAGGCTAATTTAAATAATCAGATGAACTGAGACAATCACATTCTGAAGCAAATTAAATTATCTTATATCGGTAACTTAAACACACAATACAAGTTACATGTATTAATCTAAATTCAGGTAAACAACGTGTCATTTTTGTTGTTTTGTATCCAAATGAGAGTCGCAGCTTACCCGTCTGCATACATGTCAACCTTTGGTCAATCAAACCTGTATAACCAACCTCCAAAATCCATATTTCCCTTATAAAATCCTTATAAGATGCAAATTAAAATAATTTACCTAAAATTTGAATGATAATTAACAATGATATATCCAAGTTACTTTTTATTCAATATTAATAACAATAAACCTTCAGAATGAATACAAAGCTCCAGTGTTTGACAAAAACACAAAGTGTCACTCTGAATTGTGAATTGTACTCCATGACAGCTTTTTTAGCAGTCTGCACCAATACCTCACTAGGCTGCATGTCACAGCAAGTGTCTGTGTTGATCTTGCCGGAGTGCCCATTCAGAATCTTTTCAGTCGCTAGTGAAAGTTGCTCAGGTGGAAATACGCGTTTCAAACAAAATGTTACTTCCCGGTTGGCAGGATTCTTGCAATGCGGTGTGCGCATGATCAAAAGTGGAACGAAGTCTCGCTACCACAAGATAATGCGCGATTTCATAAGACTCTTTACTGGCTGTCTGTGCTTTCTGTGGTGTACAGTACGTTTGTAAATGTTATGCGCTCTTTTATCATCATGGGAATTGATTATAGCTCTAAATAAATATTGAAGGTTTTTTTAAAGAATCCGTATAACTTTATTTGTACGCACATATACTACGTTTATTGAATCAAATCCGTATAAAATACGGACATTCCGTATAGGTTGACGTATGCGTCTGTGTTCTCGCTTCTTGAAGGCCAATCTTGTGGCAGATTATTTTGAAACAATCTGACTTTCAGTTGTTCGTTCAGTTCTCCATTCATTCACTTCTTCCACGTAAGGGTGAGATGGCAGCAATATCCAGTTCAGAAATAAGATGGCTGGTCCACTCTTTCTCTCCATACTGTGTATTCCACCATTACTGCTAGGCTCAGGCAATTACTAAAACCCGGGACAGAATGGGATGTTACCGGTTTTAGCAACAACCGCGGGGAGGTCACTGCCCGAGCGATATGTCCCGTCCCGTTCCATCCCAGGTTTTAGCAACAACCCTCGGTTCATGCTCCAGGAGGACTGGTGCAACTGAACTCACTTTAAAAAAATAAAATAAATACTTTCATTTTGTTTTTTTTTCTTTAATTGTTGGGACTGCACCCTCTTTCAATACGGGCTTATAGCCAACGCTCCTCAACAGATCAGAGGTTTTGTATGAGTCTTCAGTAAAATGTGCAGAGCAGAGGAGAGACCACTTCATAGGCACCCAATGTGCCCATGAATTTCTTGCAAAATGTTTCCAAATCTTTGCAGTTTGAACATTCTTGGGCCATGAATACAACATAAATCCACCTTCTGTCATGTTGCTGCACTGGCCAAAAACACATCTTCATGGCATAGCAATAAATTAGCTCAAAATGGAGGATTGGAATTGCAGTCAGCTCTGTGTTTTAGTATAGCGGAAATGGTGATGAGACTGATAGACTTCCTGTTGTGACGTTACGGATGTCAAGGTCATTCACTCAGACCCCTACCTATATAAATCACTTTAATCATAAAAATTACGATATTAGATTTATTGTTAGCGCCTAAAACTATTCCTGTGCCATTCTTGAGGTCTCAAGGCATTTATAAACGAAAGTGAGTATATCCTTAATATATATACATGGGTATACAAGGATACGGATATACTTGTATATCCGTATATCCTTTAAACAAGTAGGTTTTCAGCTTAACCCTTTGGTGACTGACCCCTTGAACATGGTTCCTCCAGGAACGATGACGTTTCAGTCGTCAAGACAACGGAAAAACTAAAATACAAGAGCATTTTGTTTTGTGCACAAGAGCATTGTGACGTATCTTTCTGTTTTTGTATTTTAGTTCTTCTGTTGTCTTGACAACTGAAAAGTCATAGTTCCTGGAGGAACCATTTTCAAGGGGTCAGTCACCAAAGGGTTTTAAACCTAAGTCTGAGTCCCATATTAGTGGGAAGGCTATTCCCAGAGCTGGGGGGCTTTATAGAAACCTATCCTCTGCTGTAGGTTTTTTTAATCATCCAAAAAAAAAATGGTGGATCATAGTAAATCAAAAGTTAAATTACTGTGGATTGAGACCATTCAGTGATTTATAGGTCATTAGTAGCATTTCCTAATCCAAGTGACATTTTACTGGGAGCCAGTGTAGTATGGAAAAAATAGGGGAAATATGGCAAAACCTTCTGGGTCTAGTGAGGTGTCTGGTTACTGCATTCTGGACTAACTGGAGTATGTTTCTGCACTTACTGGAACATCCGGGCTCCAAGACATTACAATAGTCAAACCTAGAAGGAATAAAATATTTCTAAAGTTTGTCCTAGTACTGTTGTCTACATGCCAAATGATAGACAGGTATCAAAGTCACACCAAGGTTTGCACCACTGCACACAGTGCAACTGAAAGGACATTGAGAGTTACTAAGATCGGTCAAGGCCAGGTTTTTAAATCATGGTTTAATAAACTTAGTTTGAAAGATGCAAGTACATAATGGAAGACAGGGCTCGAAATTCGCGGTGGTCCGGTCGCCCGAGGCGACTTAATTTGTCATTTGGCGGGTAATTCCTGTCACTAGGCAGCCCAGCTGGCCAGTTGAAAATAAAAAAATATATATGAAGCGAAGATTCAGACTAGGGCTGTGCGATATATCGAATATACTCGATATATCTCTGAAAATTCTGTGTGAGATACATAAAATTATTATATCGTAACTACTGAGTATTTTATGGTCATCTGCCGACTTGCATTTGTTTCGTGTTTGTTGCGTTTGTTTAAAACATTTTCCGGTGGTTTTCTCCCTGTCCCTTAGGCAGTAATATGAGAGGCTGCCTAAGGGTAAAAAAAAAACCCAATAACGTCACGCACTCGCCAACCAATCCCGGGTGACATCTAGGTGCTGAAAGGAACTTGCGGGCAGTGTTGCCAGATTGGGCGGTTTTAAGTGCATTTTGGTGGGTTTTGAACATATATTTTGGGCTGTAAAATGTCAGCAGTATCTGGCAACACTGCTTGCGGGAAGATTTCCTAGTTTCGGTTTACAGCGTTGACTCAGTTCGTGCAATCGCTGGTGTTGCATAGGCTACCGTGTAAGCTCTGTCAATTTCAGCGACAAATTAAAAATGGAAGCGGACGAATTAGTTCCTAAAAGAACTAGTAAGGGGTCAGTCATCTGGCAGTTTTTTGGATATCGCGAGGAGGACGTGGAACAGCAAATGCCAGTTTGTAAAGTATGCAAAAAAAAAAAACAGTATCAAAATATTCGGGTCTTGAAATAAATGCACATTAGTCATGAACAATAGTAACTACTCTCTTTTGTGTTATTTTTGACAGAAGTAAAATTCCTACATGAACAAATTTTGGCGAGTTGATTTTCTGTTTGGCTAGTTACTTTGGAAGGTAACTAGACTGGCTGGCTGGTGAAAAAAAAATATGAATTTCGAGCCCTGGAAGAGTTTATTCTTATTCATAGAGATTGTGTGCTTCTGCTACAGATACCAGAGGCAATCCAGGATCCAGGTTTTGGAATTGTCCGCCTGGATTTGTCAATAAAAGTTGTTAACCTGCACTTGCAACTGTCCCTGTTGTTTGATGGCATTGCAAGGTTAAAATCTTGAAAACGTGCTTCTACCTGAGCTGCTGGCCATACTGATCTACATAGGTACCAACAACCCATAAAGCATTTCAAATGCAAGTGGACTGCAAGTGTGCAAGATGACCTGACATTTGTTAGTCTAACAGCAAGCTGTGACTTTTTGAAAAATAGCAAACAGTGAAAGTTTGACAAAACAACAGGGTGCCATCAGTGAGAAGGGAGAGTCAGGAGTAGCTAGCATTAGTTGACTCTTTCACTGCAAGAAGCAATGTTAATGCTAGAGATATTCCAGAAAGTGGGTTTAACAAACTCTGAACATAACCCTGAACTCTAAGTTGATGAACCCTGAGATGGTAAACTCCATGATTTTGGTTCCAGAACAGCTAATGTGAGTTAGTTCAATCAATTCTGAGTATGTTCACTCTGAGTTAAGTGCATGCATGACTATATATAAAATGTATGTGTGTGTGTGTGTGTGTGTGTGTGTGTGTGTGTGTAAAAGCCATAATCAACGGAGCTCTGATACTACAGTACAATTCACCATGGTAATCGGAGAGAAAAAGCATTGTCAGGTTTCCCAAAGGGTGGTGTGGGCACCCCGATGGTGTGCTGACTACCTCCAGGGGGTCTGCAAGACAAAAAATTGTAATGGTGGAAATTAAAAATAATAATTTTTTAAATATAAAGTTTTTTTTTAAGTCTGCATGCCTTTAAAATATCACAATCTCAATGTACTGTAGTCTAATCATTCGACTACAGTAAATTTAAATTTTATGATATTTTAGACTCTATAAGGGTTGCACGGTGGCACAGTGGTTAGCTCTGTCACTTTGCAGAAAGAAGGCTCTGGGTTCGAGTCCAGTGGCCAACGGGAGCCTTTCTGTGTGGAGTTTGTGTGGGTTTCCTCCAGGTGCTCTGGTTTCCCCCACAGTCCAAAGGCATGCAGTTAGGTTAACTAGCTTCTCTAAATTGTCCATAGGTGTGAATGTGTGTGAGTGCACAGAAAGGAACTGGCCGCCCTACTGCTGCAATTCTGGCCAAGTTAACCAAAACATGGTTCGCCACAAGCCCAGATCAGGTTTGATGATGATGACGAGACTCCAATGATTACTGTTTCAGAATCTAATGATTTTGTTTGAGTTACCTCTCTGTCTGGATTAAAAAAAAACTCTGAGTTTCCCCCATCTCAGGGTTAACAAACTCAAAGTTTTCTCTAAAGCTGCTTTCTGGAATACCCTCTGCTGGTGTTCCTTGTCTTAATGGAATGCTTGGCATTGATCATGGTTTCAGTAGTGCTAGCCACAGTGCTCAGTTATCCACAAACATCTATTGGATTCAGATAGACTGACTTCACTGTACATCAGCCAATGCTGCTATCTCTCTCATTTATTTATCTTAGTAACTCCACTACTTCACTTTCACTCCATTTTCAAATCTATTTCCTGAGTGCCATCATGAGAAAAATGAAAACAAATAGGAGAATAAGAGTGTTTTTAATGAGAAGTGTAACAAGTTATGTCCATTGGTTTAAAAATCATAAACCATTGACTTGAAAACTATCAATCTTTTATTTAAAAATTTAGAGGAAGAAACAGGATATAGGTTAGAAGAAACATGGGACTAAAGTCCCATGGACATAGGCTATGTTCAGACTGTCAGTCCAAATCCGATAATTTGTGTATCTGATCTGAATTGACTGTCTACACTATATACTGCAAGTGATCAGATCTGCTGTGTGTATACGTGTGGCAATTTTCATTTTCAGTCTTATTCACATTGGTTGCTATCATCATGACATTGTCCCAAAAAGTAGAAGTCCAACCCCAATTCAAAAAAAAGGACACTGTGTAAACTGTAAATAAAAACAGAATGTGATCAGTTTTAAGATCATGGAAACCCTATATTTCATTGAAAATAGTACCAACACAGCATATCAAAATGTTGAAACTGAGAAATGTTATTGTTTTTGAAAATATATGCTCATTTGAATTTGTCGTCAACAACACATTTCAGAAAAGTTGAGACGGGGCAACGAAAAACTGAAAAAGTTGTGTAATGCTAAAACCCCCCACTAATTTAGTTAATTGGCAATAGGTCAGCAATATGATTGGGTATAAAAAGAACATCCCAGAGAGGCTGAGTCTCTCAGAAGTAAAGACGGGGAGGGGTTCACCACTCTGTGAAAAATTGCGTGGGCAAACAGTGCAACAATTTAAGAATAACGTTCCTCAGTGTAAAATTGCAAAATGAACTGACTGTTCTCTTGCTGCCTAAAATATCCCACCCCTTGACAGGTGCCACTGTAATGAGAACACTGGTCAACAATTTTTTAGAACTTGTCTGCTTCAGAGATGAAATTGGCTGTTTGCTATGAAATTTGGTGTGTTGAATTCAAATATGACAATTAAAACAGCTGATTGGCTATGGCTTCCAAGATATTTAAGATTTTACATTTTATACTTATGTACATTGTGTAGGTTGTAACGTTTTAAGTATAAATTGTAAACCTAGGTCTCTTCATGTGTTTATGGTTGGTTTACATGATATTTCACCTGTTCTCTTTATGTAACACGAGAAAATCAGCAAAATGTTTATATAAATAAAATGTATCATGAACCAAATGGCAAAAAAACAATTATGTATAAGTACTGAATAGGTTTAGTACTTATTCAGTGTATACTCTTGCTTTTTCGCAGCTTGTCTCTTGTATTGATGAAACGGAGCATCTCTTGTTAAGCTTGTCAAGCAAAGACTTAATCTCGAGTGCATAGCACTGTGTGATTTTTTTTTTTTTTCTGAGCTGACATAGGGCAATTTGTTCAGCATAGTGATGTAAGTTGTTATGATTGCATCATCAGTGATTTCTAGGAATAACATAGTGTATGATGCAACACCAACTTCAGATTGCATCATTCATTGTTTTGCCAAAAAAAGTAAGTACTAGCCAAACCCAATCATAGATTTATTCATAGAGCCAATCTTGAAAACTAGAGCCAATGAACAATTTTAAATTTCATTTTCGTTCTCAGCAACTCAGAATTAGTAAAGTTTGACTTTATTTATTTCGGAAGCATTTTGGCTGTAGACCAGTGTAATCAATGTTATTCACTTCATCTGTCAGTGGTTTTAAAGTTATGGCTGTTCAGTGTGTTTAGATTAGATTAGATTAGATTAGATTAGATTAGATTAGATTAGATTAGATATAACTTTGGGAGGGTTCCCTCAGGGAAATTAAAATACCAGTAGCATCATTATGGGATAAACAGAGAATAGAATAGAAAAAAGAGAGAACTTCTAGATAAATTAAGTCTTTAGAAAAACTTCTAGATGAATAAATTAAGTATTCATCTCATCTCATTATCTCTAGCCACTTTATCCTGTTCTACAGGGTCGCAGGCAAGCTGGAGCCTATCCCAGCTGACTACGGGCGAAAGGTGGGGTACACCCTGGACAAGTCGCCAGGTCATCACAGGGCTGACACATAGACACAGACAACCATTCACACTCACATTCACACCTACAGTCAATTTAGAGTCACCAGTTAACCTAACCTGCATGTCTTTGGACTGTGGGGGGAAACCGGAGCACCCGGAGGAAACCCACACGGACACGGGGAGAACATGCAAACTCTGCACAGAAAGGCCCCTCGCCGGCCACGGGGCTTTAACCTGGACCTTCTTGCTGTGAGGCTACAGCGCTAACCACTACACCACCGTGCCACCCAATTAAGTATTTACATCTCATCTCATCTCATTATCTCTAGCCGCTTTATCCTTCTACAGGGTCGCAGGCAAGCTGGAGCCTATCCCAGCTGACTACGGGCGAAAGGCGGGGTACACCCTGGACAAGTCGCCAGGTCATCACAGGGCTGACACATAGACACAGACAACCATTCACACTCACATTCACACCTACGGTCAATTTAGAGTCACCAGTTAACCTAACCTGCATGTCTTTGGACTGTGGGGGAAACCGGAGCACCCGGAGGAAACCCACGCGGACACGGGGAGAACATGCAAACTCCACACAGAAAGGCCCTCGCCGGCCACGGGGCTCGAACCCAGGACCTTCTTACTGTGAGGCGACAGCGCTAACCACTACACCACCGTGCCGCCTAAGTATTTACATATACAACTATATTAAAAAGGTATGAAAAAAGTCCAGCAGGAGAGGTATTGCACATTTATATTGCACATTGTCCAGTATTGCTTTTTTGTCAGGCTAGGCTACTGCTCCTTCCCATCCTCTGTCCTCCTGTTACCCCTCCTCCCTCCCAGAGAGGAGTTGTACAGTCTGATGGTGTGAGGGACAAAGGAGTTTTTAAGTCTGTTAGTCCTGCACTTGGGAAGGAGCATTCTGTCACTGAACAGGCTTCTCTGGTTCTTGGTGACGGTGTGCAGAGGGTGACTGGCATCGTCCATGATGTTCAGTAGTTTGTCCATAGTCCTCTTCTCTGCCCCTGTCACCAGAGAGTCCAGCTTCATGCCAACCACAGAGCTGGCCCACCTGATCAGTTTGTCCAGCCTGGATGTGCCCTTCTTGGATGTGCTGCCCCCCCAGCAAACCACAGTGTAAAACAGGACACTGGCGACCACGGACTGATAGAACATCCACAGGAGTTTCCTGCAGATGTTAAAGGACCGCAGCCTCCTCAGGGAGTATAGCCTGCTCTGTCCCTTCCTGTACAATTGGTTGGTGTTGCAAGTCCAGTCCAGCTTGCTGTCCAGCCACAGCCCGAAGTACATGTAGGAATCCACAGCCTCCACCTCGACTCCCTCAATCAGAACTGGTCGTGACCTTGGTCTGGACCTCCCAAAGTCAATGACCAGCTCCTTGGTCTTTGAGGTGTTGAGCTGCAGATGGTTCCTGTTGCACCACACAGCAAAGTCCCTCACCAGGCTCCTATACTCCTCCTCTCTGTCGTCCCTGATACACCCCACGATGGCTGTGTCATCGGCAAACTTCTGAAATGTGACACAGCTCCGAGTTGTAGCAAAAGTCTGCGGTGTACAGGGTGAAGAGAAGAGGGGCCAGCACCGTGCCCTGGGGTGCTCCGGTGCTGCTAATCACAGTGTCAGATTTGATGTCCTTCAGCTTGATGTACTGTGGCCTGTCGGTGAGGTAGCTGGAGATCCAGGTGACCAGGCAGGGGTCCACTCGCATCCTGTTCAGTTTGTCCTGAAGCAATAGGGGCTGGATGGTGTTGAAGGCACTCGAAGTCCAAGAAGAGGATCCTCACTGTGCCATTTCCCTTATCCAGATGCGAGTGGGCTTGGTGTAGCAGACAGTCCTGGGCATGTTGAACCT
This sequence comes from Neoarius graeffei, assembly GCF_027579695.1. NCBI lineage: Eukaryota > Metazoa > Chordata > Actinopteri > Siluriformes > Ariidae > Neoarius > Neoarius graeffei. Next base: position 91,251,776 of record NC_083571.1, read on the forward strand.
GGGTCTGAGGAGGCTGAGGAAGAGCCGCTCCAACGTCTTCATCAGATGTGAAGTGAGTGCCACCGGTCGGAAGTCGTTCAGCTCGCTGGGCCGATTCTTCTTGGGAACTGGAATGATACATGATGTCTTCCAGAGGGTGGGCACTCTCCCCAGCTGCAAGCTGAGGTTGAAGATGCTTTGGAGTGGTTCACCCAGTTCAGCAGTGCAGGTCTTCAGTAGTTGAGGACACACCTTGTCCAGGCCTGCTGCTTTCCTGGGGTGAAGCTTCTTCAGTTGACCTCTGACCTGGTCTGCAGTAATGCATGGAGGAGTCTGTGTTGAGGTGGGGGAGGTGGGGGAGAAGGGGCTGCTGCGATGACTGGGGGGAGATGTGTTGAGGGAAGAAGGAGAGATGGCTGCAGTGAGGGGGAGGGGGGGGACATGGGCTGGTTGAACCGGTTGAAGAAGTAATTCAGCTCTTTCGCCCTCTCCACTGTCCCCTCAATGACTCTGGTCTTTGTGTTGTGGCCTGTGATGGTTTTCACACCTTCCCAGACCTCCCTCATGCTGTTCTCCTTCAGCTTCTGCTCCACCTTTCTCCTGTAGCTGTCCTTAGCTTCCCTCATGCAGCATTTCACCTCCTGCTGTGCTGTTTTCATTGCCTCCCTGTCCGTGCTCCTGAAGGTGGCCTTCTTCCTGTTGAGGACAGCTTTGACATCCTGGGTCACCCATGGCTTGTTATTAGGGTAACACCGTACAGTCATAGTGGGGGAGACCACGTCTAAACAGAAGTTGAGGTAATCCGTCAGACAGTGTGTCAGCCCCTCTATGTCCTCACAGTGTGGGTGAAGCAGCACATCCCAGTCTGTGGTGTCATAACAGTCCCTGAGGGCATCTTCCATTTCAGGGGACCACCTCCTGATGGAGCTAGTTGTTGCAGGCTGCCTTTGAACCAGGGGGGTGTACTTCGGCTGTAGATGAACCAGGTTGTGGTCAGACTTCCCTAGTGGGGGGAGGGGTGTGACTCTGTATGCATCCCTTACATTAGCATACAGCAAGTCAATTGTCCTGTTGTTCCTTGTTGGACAGTCCACAACCTGGTAAAAAGCAGCCAAAGTAGAGTCCAAAGTAGCGTGATTAAAGTCCCCAGAAATGATGATAAATGCCTCAGGATGCTGTGTCTGTATGCTTGCAAAATAAATATTTCTGACTTTGGGAGGTGTTACAGTTAAAATGGCAGATCAGTAATATAGTGACACATTACAAACTCAATCACACTAGCTAGTTCTTTGAGCAACTGAAAACTTCAATGTGCTCATCCCATTACATGTTTTGTTTGCCAATGTTAGGGTTTTGCTGGGATTCGAACCTGGTTCGTTGGTGTGATAATCCAGCAAACCCCCACTAGGCCACCAGGGGGATGACTCAAATGCAGAGGCGTGAGGCAGAAGTAGAAAAAGAATCAAAAGGTTTATTTAAACTATATACACTATATACAGGGCAAAACAAAAGACAAAAAAAACCAAAGAGTATAATCCAAAAGAAAAGCAAAGTGCAAAAATACAAAAGCTAAGAAGATCAAAAAACACAGTACAAAGGAAACTGGAGATAAACATAACAGCACAAAGACTCCGTGACAAGAGGACTGAACTCAGGGGTATAAATAGACAAACTAATTAAGGACACAGGTGAAGATAATTAGGCAATTAACACAAACACAAGACACAGGAACAGTGGCGGCCTCTAGAGGCCAAAATAAACACGACATGAAAAGGAAATAACAGCGGCCTCTAGAGGCCAAAACAGTCCTAGTCCTAACAGGACCCCCCCCTCTAGGAGCGTCTCCTGACGTTCCCAGGGCGATCCGGATGGGCCGAATGGAAGTCCCGACATAGTTCTTTATCAAGGACATCCCGAGCAGGAACCCAGCAGCGCTCCTCAGGACCATAGCCCTCCCAGTCCACCAGGTATTGCAACCCGCCGCGGACCCGGCGGGAGTCAAGCAGGCGATTCACAGTGAACACAGTCTGCCCCTGGAAGATGCGGGGGGGTGGGGGGTTCCTAGGGGCAGGGGCATACGTAGACGTCAGTACGGGCCGTAACAGGGAAACATGGAAAGTGGGGTTGATCCTCAGAGTCCGGGGCAACTGGAGCCGGTAGGAGACAGGGTTCACCCTGCGCACCACCTTGAAGGGGCCAATGTAGCGAGGAGCAAGCTTGCGGTTCTCCACCCGCAGTGGAAGGTCCTTAGTGGACAGCCAAACACGCTGCCCAGGGCGGAAAGCGTGTGCAGGTCTTCTATGGCGGTTGGCCTGAGTCTGGTTGGTTCTGGAGGTCTGTATGAGGGTCTTCCTGACCTTGCTCCAGGTCTTGCGACACCGTCTCACATATTGGTTGACCGAGGGCACCCCCGCGTCCTCCTCCTGGTCCGGGAACAGAGGTGGCTGGAACCCGAATTGGCACTGGAATGGCGACAGCTTGGTGGCCGATGACTGCAGGGTGTTGTGGGCGTACTCCGCCCATGGCAGCCAGGTGCTCCACGATGTCGGGTTATCCATAGCCAGGCCTCGCAGGGTGGTTTCCAGGTCCTGGTTGAGCCTCTCCGTCTGACCATTGGACTGTGGGTGAAACCCAGAGGAGAGGCTGGCAGTGGCTCCGATGACCTTGCAGAACCCGTGCCACACTCGGGAGGAGAACTGGGGCCCTCGGTCTGAGACGATGTCCTGTGGAAGACCAAAGACTCGGAAGACATGATTAAACAAAAGTTTCGCAGTTTCAAGAGCAGAGGGGAGTTTGCACAGTGGTATGAAGCGGCAGGCCTTGGAGAATCTGTCAACTAAGACCAAAATGACCGTGTTACCTTGTGACTCAGGGAGACCCGTGATAAAGTCGACTGCCACGTGGGACCAGGGACGCCGGGGAATGGTCAGAGGATGCAGGAGACCCTGGGGACGCTGTCGTGGGTTCTTGGTTCTGGTGCAAACCTCACAGGACAGGACAAATGACCTTACTTCCTTCTCCATGTTAGGCCACCAGAAGCGTCTTTTCAGGAAGTCCAGGGTCCTCCGAGCTCCCGGGTGGGCGGTGAGAGGGGAAGAGTGACCCCACTGGAGAACCTTGGCCCGGGCTTGATGTGGGACGTACAAGAGGCCTGGTGGCCCCGTCCCAGGACCGGGGTCCTGGCGTTGGGCTCGTCGGACAGCCTCCTCAATACCCCAGCGGACAGGGGCCACAATCCGGGACACAGGGATAATAGGCCCGACTTCATTCTCCCTGTTAGTGGCAGAGAACAGTCTGGACAGTGCGTCAGGTTTGGTGTTCTTGGAGCCGGGGCGGTACGAGAGGGTGAAGTCAAACCGACTGAAAAACAGGGCCCACCTAGCCTGTCGAGGGTTCAGTCTCTTGGCTTGCTGGAGGTACTCCAGGTTCTTGTGGTCAGTCCAAACCAGGAATGGATGTTGTGCTCCCTCCAGCCAGTGCCTCCACTCCTCAAGGGCCAGTTTGACCGCTAGCAGTTCTCGATCCCCCACATCGTACCGGGACTCAGCAGGACTCAGGCGGTGGGAGAAGTAAGCGCAGGGGTGCAGCTTTCCTTCCGAACGTTGAGAGAGCACCGCGCCGACACCACTGTCCGAGGCGTCCACCTCCACGATGAATGGTTGGGAGGTGTCCGGGAGAACCAGAATGGGTGCCGTGCAGAAGCGGTCCTTGAGGTCTTTGAACGCCTTTTCTGCCTGAGGAGACCAGCCATAAGATCCACCTGTCCCTTTGGTGAGGTCTGACATGGGTGCTGCCACAGAACTGAAGTTCCTGATGAACTTGCGGTAGAAGTTAGCGAATCCTAAGAACCGCTGAACCTCCTTAACGGACTTGGGAGTAGGCCAATCCCGGACGGCCAGGGTCTTGGCAGGGTCCATTTGGAGTTGGCCTGTCCGTACAATAAATCCCAGAAAGGAGACCTCGGGAACATGAAATTCGCATTTCTGGGCCTTGGCGAACAGATTGTTCTGTAGCAGCCTCTGGAGAACCTGGCGGACATGGTGGCGGTGCTCCTGCACGGTCTTGGAAAAGATAAGGATGTCGTCGAGGTAGACAAAAACGTATAGGTTAATCATGTCCCTTAAGACGTCGTTGATTAGGGCCTGAAAAACAGCTGGTGCGTTGGTGAGTCCGAAGGGCATCACCTGGTATTCGTAGTGCCCAGACGGGGTGTTAAAGGCAGTCTTCCACTCGTCTCCCTGTCGGATACGGATGAGGTGGTATGCGTTCCGTAGGTCCAACTTGGTGAAGACGGTGGCGCCTTGGAGCAGGTCGAAAGCTGTGGACATCAGCGGAAGGGGATATCGGTTGCGCACAGTGATCTTATTCAGGCCCCTGTAATCAATACATGGTCGGAGCCCCCCATCCTTCTTGCCGACAAAGAAGAAGCCGGCTCCAGCAGGTGAAGTGGAGGGTCGAATAAACCCAGAGACCAGGGCATCTTTGAGGTATTCCTCCATGGCCTTGCGTTCTGGCTGAGAGAGTGAAAACAGTCTGCCACGAGGAGGGGTAGTCCCAGGGAGCAAGTCGATGGCACAGTCGTAGGCCCGGTGCGGAGGAAGAACGGCGGCCCTGCTCTTGCTGAATACCTCCTTGAGATCCCAGTACTCTGTGGGAACTTGAGATAACTCGGTGAGATCAGGGGGCTCGGCAGGAGACACAGGAGAGCTAGAGAGCAGACAAGAGGCATGGCATGCAGGGCCCCATTCCACAACCTGGCTTGTTACCCAGTCTATGCGAGGGTTGTGGCGAGTAAGCCAAGGAAGGCCTAGAATAACTGGGAACTCAGGTGAAGGAATCAGGTGCAGGGATATTTCTTCCTTGTGACCTTGAGACTGGAGGAAAACTGGAGAAGTAACTTGGGTGACTCTTCCATCACCTAACGCTTGGCCATCGAGGGCAGACACAGACAGTGGGACTTCAAGAGGTGCAGTCGGAATATTGATGCTTTGGGCGAAGTGAATATCCATAAAGTTCCCAGCCGCCCCTGAGTCTATCAAAGCTTGACAAGAGTGGACAGACTCACCCCAGGAGATGGAGACCGGGATGTAGATTCCTTGGCCAGGGAGTCCGGGAGAGAGGGTAGGCCCCGTCACAACCCTCCCTCGGCTGGACGGGGCGGTCCTTTTCCCAAGAGTTCGGGACATGATGCTCGGAAGTGACCAGGCTTGCCACAGTAGATGCAGCACTTGTCCCTCCTTCTGCGCTCCCTCTCAGATGCGGAGAGGCGAGTACGACCCACTTGCATGGGTTCTGGACAGTCACTGAAGGAGGTAGACGGTCTCCAGGTAGAGGTAGGGAGGCTGGGGGGGCTCAAGGCTTGGTGGCGTTCTCTCATCCTGTTGTCCAGACGAATAGCATGTGAGATGAGGGTTTCGAGGTCACTTGGGCATCCAATAGAGGCCAGACCGTCCTTGATGGGGTCAGACAGACCATGGTGGAAGGCTGACACCAGGGCAGTCTCGTTCCATCCACTTACTGCTGCGAGTGTTCGGAACGAGATGGCGTAATCTGCGACGCTTCCTCCTTGCCGGATGGACATGAGCTTTCGGGCTGCGTCGGTACTGATGTCTGCCTGATCGAAGACCCGAAGCATCTCTTCAGAAAACAGCTGGAAATCAAAGCACTCAGGTCCCTGTCTTTGCCAGATAGCAGTAGCCCAGGCTCGCGCCTTACCAGCTAATAAGGTGATCACAAAGGCAATCTTGCGGCGATCCGTAGTGTAGGTGGTAGGCTGAAGCTCAAAGGTGAGTTGACACTGGGTAAGGAACTCTCGGCACTCACTGTGCTTGCCGTCATACCTCTGTGGTGCAGGAAGGCTGGGTTCGCGAGGTGAAGAAGGCAGCATTGCAGGAGGCACTGGAGCAGGAGTGGGAGCTGGATCAGGAGCAGGAACTGGATTAGGAGCAGGAGATGCAGGCAGAGATGTCAGCTGTGCCAGGGTTTTCCCAATTTGCTGAAGCAGTTCCTCGTGGCGAGCGAGGGCCTCACGTTGGCTGGTGAGCGTACGTCCATGAGCGTCCATGGTCGCTCCGAAGCGTGTCAAAGCTGCCATAATTCCCTGAAGGTTGGCCGGGTAGACAGTTGAAGCAGCCTCTGCTGAGTCGGTCATGACGGAGTCTTTCTGTTAGGGTTTTGCTGGGATTCGAACCTGGTTCGTTGGTGTGATAATCCAGCAAACCCCCACTAGGCCACCAGGGGGATGACTCAAATGCAGAGGCGTGAGGCGGAAGTAGAAAAAGAATCAAAAGGTTTATTTAAACTATATACACTATATACAGGGCAAAACAAAAGACAAAAAAAACCAAAGAGTATAATCCAAAAGAAAAGCAAAGTGCAAAAATACAAAAGCTAAGAAGATCAAAAAACACAGTACAAAGGAAACTGGAGATAAACATAACAGCACAAAGACTCCGTGACAAGAGGACTGAACTCAGGGGTATAAATAGACAAACTAATTAAGGACACAGGTGAAGATAATTAGGCAATTAACACAAACACAAGACACAGGAACAGTGGCGGCCTCTAGAGGCCAAAATAAACACGACATGAAAAGGAAATAACAGCGGCCTCTAGAGGCCAAAACAGTCCTAGTCCTAACAGCCAAGAAACTTAATTACCTAAGTAAAAGGCCTCAGTTTACTTTCAGCAATACAAAGGATTATGAGGAGTCAAAAACACATTCGCAAGCTTACAACCTAGCAAAATCTCTGGATTTTCATTTTGACTATTGCATATGAATACTCCAGTCACAGGTTTTGTCATGTAGCATTTTGTTCCCCCAACCACCATTTGCATGATACAACAAGCAAAGTCTCTGCCTCAATGTCTGTCATTGTTTGTTTTCTCTGCAATTACATCATATTGTTAGCTAAAAGCTACGTGAACATCATCTCCACCAGAAGCCTACCCAAACCTTAAACCATGGTTGCTAAAGAAGGCAACTGGACTTGCTTGAAATTCTTGAAGACATTTCACCTCTCATCCAAAAGGCTTCTTCAGTTCTGTCTGACTAGTGGGGAGTTCCAGGTATTTATCCTCTAGTGGATCAAAAGCAATCCTAATGAGTCACTGAGGTCACCTGGGTCGTTGAGTCATCCTGTAGGTGTAGGTCCCTGGTGGCTGGGTGTGAACGGTGTTAGCAGCCTAGAGAGTCAGGGCAATCTGTGGGTCATTGGCTCACTCTGCCATCATGTGAGCCATTGAAGTCAGCTGAGTTTTGGTGTGGATGTGTGTTCAGTTTTCTGGGAAGAAGGCTAAGGACTGCATTGTAGGTGGCTGATAAGTGGTGTCTCAGACTACCTCTAACTAGTGTCCTTTGTTATTAAGATGAAGATAGACTGCAGAGTCCTGGCCTGAGGAACTGACTGTCCTGTGTTGAGCCATGTGTCTGTGAAGCGGTTGTTTCGTTTCCCCATGTACAGGTCCATGCATTCCTCACTGCACTGAATTGCGTACACTACGTTGTCCTGTTTGTGTCTGGGTATTCTGTCCTTTGTGTGGACCAATTTCTGCTTCCGAATGTTACTGGGTCTGAAATGTACAGGAATGTTGTGTTTGTAGAAGATCCTCCTGAGTTTCTCAGATAGTCCAGAAATGTAGAGAATAACAATGTTCTTGCATATGTTGCTGTTTTCTTCCCTGCCTGTTATGTTTATTTTTCTGGTCTTGACAAAAGCCCAGTTGGGATACCTGCATTTCCAAACTGCATGACTGCAGCATGCACATTGAACAAGACAGAAGCCTTCACTTCAAGGTCTACTGGAAACCCACACACACAGACCAGTACCTACTGTTTGATTTTCACCACCCACTGGAACACAAATTGATGGTCATTAGGACCTGACATCACAGGGCTCAGAACATTCCTACAATGATGGAGGGAAAAGAGAAAGAGAGCAAAAACACATCAAGGAAGCTCTTCAGAAGTGCAGGTATCCCAGCTGGGCTTTCATCAAGACCAGAATTCGCAATTGACCATACAAAGACATCATTTTAAAAGATTGTAGTATTATACCAGGTAGATGGAGCACAGAAGCACAGCAGGCCAGAACTGAGTTCTCAATAACTCTTTTATTTTCAGCTTTTCAGTGTTCGCTCACACACACACACACACACACACACACACACACACACACGTGTTCTGGTCAGGAGAGCCCCCTTCCTCTGCTCTCCCTCTCCTCTTATAGGGCATGGTCACTGGGGAAGACACACAAACACAGGTTAATTCCCATCAGGTGCAGTGATTCTGCCACTTACCTTCCCTGACTCCGCCCTCCCTTCACAGACTGACGCTTGGCTATGCCCCCGCTGCCACATATCCCCACCGCCCGACTCAGGCCGGGGAGCCGTCCGGCCTGCAGCCGACTCACCCCCCTTGACGGGAGAGGAAATCCGCCATGACCATCTGTGCCCCCGGCCTGTGGACCACCTCGAACTTAAATGGCTGGAGTGCCAGATACCAACGGGTGATCCATGCGTTGGCATCCTTCATGCTGTGGAGCCACTGCAGGGGCGCATGGTCCGACCAGAGGGTGAAAGGGTGCCCCAGCAGGTAGTAGCGGAGGGCAAGGACTGCCCACTTGATGGCAAGACATTCCTTCTCTATGGTGCTGTACCTGCCCTCATGCACCGACAGCTTGCGGCTGATGTACAGCACTGGACGGTCCTCCCCCTCCACCTCCTGGGACAGAACAGCCCCCAGCCCTCTGTCCGATGCGTCTGTCTGCAAAACAAAGGGGATAGAAAAATCAGGGGAGTGTAATAGTGGCCCCCCACACAGTGCAGCCTTTACCTTAGAGAAAGCCCGCTGGCATTGCTCTGTCCACTGGACCGGATCTGGTGCCCCCTTTTTAGTGAGATCAGTCAGCAGGCTGGTGACGTCCGAATAATTAGGTATAAACCTACGATAGTAGACAGACAGCACCAGGAACTGTCTCATCCCCTTTTTGGTCTTGGGCCTCGGGCAGGCCACAATCGCTGCTGTCTTATTGATTTGGGGACGCACCTGCCCATTGCCCAAGTGGAAGCCCAGATACCGTACTTCCACCCGCCCAATCGCACACTTCTTCGGGTTGGCTGTGAGCCCCGCTCGCCTCAGCGACCCAAGGACGGCCCTTAGGTGTTCTAGGTGCCGTGGCCAGTCATTACTATAAATAATAATGTCGTCCAGGTATGCAGCCGCATAGGTGGCATGGGGGCAGAGGACCCTATCCATAAGCCGCTGGAATGTAGCGGGCGCCCCAAACAGCCCAAAAGGAAGTGTGACGAACTGGTGTAAGCCAAACGGTGTGGAAAAGGCTGTTTTCTCTCAGGATAGCGGAGTCAAGGGGATCTGCCAATATCCCTTTGTCAAATCCAGTGTCGAATAAAAGCGAGCCGTGCCTAGTCGATCGAGCAACTCGTCAATACGAAGCATTGGGTAAGCATCAAATTTAGACACCGCGTTGAGTTTTCTATAGTCCACACAGAACCGGACCGACCCATCAGCCTTGGGAACCAAGACCACCGGGCTGCTCCAGTCACTGTGAGACTCCTCGACGATGCACATTTCGAGCATGGCCTTGAGTTCTTCCCGAATCACCTTTTTCTTGTGTTTGGGCAGTCTGTAAGGGCGGCTGCACAAATATTACCTCCGGGGGCATCTCAATGTGGTGTTCTATGAGGTGGGTGTGGCCGGGCAAGGGAGAAAACACGTCAGAAAATTCTGTTTGCAACTGGGCTACCTCCGTGAGCTGGGTCAGGGAGAGGTGGTCTTCACAGGGGACCGGAGCGGTGGGCGATGTCAAGTTTCCCTTTTGAACCTTCGGCCCCAGCTCCGCCTTCTCTGGAACCACCGACACCAACGCCACGGGGACCTCCTCGTTCCAAAGTTTTAACAGATTGAGGTGGTAAACCTGTAACGCCCCACCCCTGTCTGTTCGCCTCACCTCATAGTCGACGTCCCCGACTCGCCGTGGGACCTCAAAGGGTCCTTGCCACCTGGCGATTAATTTGGAGCTCGATGTGGGCAACAACACGAGTACTTTATCTCCCGGTGTGAACTCCCTAAGGCACGTGCCCCTGTCATACAGATGGACTTGACGTTCTTGGGCCTGCCGCAAACTCTCCTGGGTTAAGTGCGTGAGGGTGTGGAGTTTGGTGTGCAGGTCGATAACGTACTGAATTTCATTTTTACTTGTTGAAGGTCCCTCCTCCCAATTTTCATGCAGCACATCTAGAATGCCATGTGGCTTATGCCCATATAATAATTTGAACGGGGAGAACCCCGTGGAGGCTTGTGGGACCTCTCGCACTGCGAATAACAGGGGCTCGAGCCATTTATCCCAGTTGCGTGCATCCTCGCTTACAAATTTTTTAATTATGTTTTTGAGGGTGCGGTTGAACCGCTCGACTAAGCCGTCCGTTTGTGGGTGATAAACGCTGGTGCGGATAGGCTTAATTCCCAGTAACCCATACAGTTCGCACAGTGTGCGTGACATAAATGTAGTGCCTTGATCAATCAGAAATTCTTTGGGGATTCCGACTCGGGAGATGATGCGGAAGAGTGCTTCCGTAATACTGCATGCTGAGATATTGCAAAGAGGCACTGCTTCCAGATATCGCATTGCATAGTCCACCAGAACTAAAATAAAGCAATATCCTCGTGTTGACCGATCTAATGGCCCGACGAGATCCATCCCAATTCTTTCAAACGGGGTCTCGATTAATGGCAGAGGGAGCAGAGGCGCTTTTGGAATGGCCGCTGGATTTACTAACTGGCATTCGCGGCATGCCGTACACCACGTACGGACATCGCCGCGAATCCCTGGCCAATAGAACCGGGCCATTATTTGGGCTAGTGTCTTATCCTGCCCTAAGTGTCCGGCCATGGGATTGAAGTGAGCCACCTGGAATATAGATTCCCAGCGGCTCTTTGGGATCAAAAGCTGTGTTATCAGCTCCTTAGTCTGAGTGTCCTGCGTCACTTGGTATAATCTATCCTTAAAAATGGAGAAATAGGGGAAGGACGGGGTGGTGTTTGGCTGGAGCGTTTGACCGAGAGAGGGAGGAGGAGCCTGCTGCTCCTCGCTCTGACACGGTGATGACGTGGACGGCTCTGTGACAGCTGCTCCCGCCAAAGCCAAACTGGGACCTCCCCCTGCTAAACTATGGCAAGCCCCACTCTTCACTAAATGTGTCATTAATTCCCTGAATCAATCAGGCAATCAGTCCCCCAAATTATCAAGTGGGTAAGGCGAGGATTAACCGCCGCCTGTACTCTAAATTTCTCCCCTCGAAATAGAATGTGGACTGACAATAAAGGGTAGTTGTGAACATCCCCGTGCACACACACCACCACCAATTGTGCTCTCCCTAATGCCTCGTCTTGCACCAGGCTTTGGTAGATTGAGGTCTGATTATAGCTGGAGTCCACCAAAGCCTGATACGTATCCCCTTGAATACTCACCGGTATGCGATACACTCCGACCCGATCGAGGGTGGTCGCTGGCGCATTGGGGATCCGGACCACCGCACCCACCTCCATTGCCGAGCACTGATGCTGGAGGTGCCCCGGTTCCCTGCAGTGCCAGCATACCGGTCCAGGCACTCTCTCTGCACCGGTATTCCAGAGATCACTCACCTGAGGGGGGGAAGACACAGACATGGAAGTAGGAAACGGTAGGACACTACGGGTGCGGCGGGCCGGCTGGGGTGGAGCCGGCCCCCACCTCCATGGTGGGGGAATGGGGCGAGGACAAGGAACAGAAGCGGGGAGAGAGAGAGAGGAGAGGGGAGACACGCTGTCCTGCCGTCGGAACGGCCGCCATATGGTCCTCGGCCAGCTCAATGGCCTGATCCAGCGACGCCGGGTGATGGCACTGGACCCACTCTGTGGTTCCTTCTGGAAGTCAAGCAACGAATTGCTCCAGTGCCACCAGATCGATAATTCCCTTGGCATCGTGGTTGTCAGCCCTCAGCCACCGCTGGCAGGCGTCTCGGAGTTGCTGGCCAAACGCAAACGGCTGGCTGAGCTCCTCCAGGCACAGCGTGGGGAAGCGCTGCCACTGCTGCTCCAGGGTGTGACCCACGTGCTGGAGGACGGCCCTGAGGAGGTCCGCGTAGACCAGCCGGCTGTCAGCGGGGAGCTGTAGCGTGGCCAGCTGTGCCTCACCCATTAGCAGGGGGAGGAGGCGCGCCACGTGCCATTCCACCGGCCAACCCCATGCCTCGGCTGTCTGCTCAAAAAGAGCAAGGAAGGCTTCGGAGTCGTCCTGCGGACCCATCTTCGTTAGGGCGGTGGTGATCGGGGCCCCCGCCGATGCGAGCAGGTGCCTGGCGATCTTCCTGTTGCGCCAGCACCAGGGCTTCAAAGCATTATTCTTGCTCCTTCTGGAGGGCGATCAGTGCCTGGTGCTGGCTCTGTTGGGCCGTGGCAAGGGTATGGACCAGGTCCTCGAAGAGGGAGGACTCCATGTAGCCGTTCCCTTCTGCACTGTCCTGGGTTTCAGCACCACTGTAGTATTATACCAGGTGGGTGGAGCACAGAAGCACAGCAGGCCAGAACTGAGTTCTCAAAAACTCTTTTATTTTCAGCTTTTCAGCATTCGCTTACACACAGATGCTACGCACACGTGTTCTGGTTGGGAGATCCCCCTTCCTCTGCTCTCCCTCTCCTCTTATAGGGCACGGTCACTGGGGAAGACACACAAACACAGATTAATTCCCGTCAGGTGCAGTGATTCTGCCACTTACCTTCCCTGACTCTGCCCTCCCTTCACAGACCGACGCTTTACCATGCCTCCGCTGCCACAAAGATGTTATCTCTGACTAAAACATGGTTGTTGGAGCTAGCTTTTCTCGGCTATGTCCGGCTCCCTCAGCCATAGCTGCTTGGATAAAACAGAAATCAAAGACCAGCATCTGGGAGAAGTGGGTGTCATGGCAATCCCCATTGTCTTTTGCAGGAAAGCCATGGATACAGACCAGAATGACCCAGTGCTCCATTCAAGTCAATGAGGAGGTCCATTGATTTCACCAAAACACTGGTCATTACGTTTTCTCTCTGGGAGGGTTAATGGGTATTTGGGGAAATTTACCACATATTTCACAGGTAAGGGCGGCATGGTGATGTAGTGGTTAGTGCTGTTGCCTCACAGCAAGAAGGTCTGGGTTTGAGCCCCGTGGCCAGCGAGGGCCTTTCTGTGCAGAGTTTGCATGTTCTCCCTGTGTCCGCGTGGGTTTCCTCCAGGTGCTCTGATTTCCCCCACAGTCCAAAGACATGCAGATTAGGTCAACTGGTGACTCTAAATTGACCATGGATGTGAGTGTGAATGGTTGTCTGTGTCTATGTGTCAGCCCTGTGATGACCTGGCGACTTGTCCAGGGTGTACCCCGCCTTTCGCCCATAGTCAGCTGGGATAGGCTCCAGCTTGCCTGCAACCCTGTAGAACAGGATAAAGCGGCTAGAGATAATGAGATGAGATGAGATTTCATAGGTACCTATGATCACTCTGAGACCACAATGGTCCTTGGCCCATCCTACACCCTTTCACCAAGTTTTATGGAAATCAGGTGAGGAGGTTTTGCACAACCCTGCTTACAGACAGACAAACAAATTGCACCAAAAACATAAACTCCTTGGAAGAGGTAATAAACATAAACTGTAAATGTTTGTATCAACTGGCTCTAGTTATAAGTTATAATAATCTCATCTCATCTCATTATCTCTAGCCACTTTATCCTTCTACAGGGTCGCAGGCAAGCTGGAGCCTATCCCAGCTGACTACGGGCGAAAGGCAGGGTACACCCTGGACAAGTCACCAGGTCATCACAGGGCTGACACATAGACACAGACAACCATTCACACTCACATTCACACCTACGGTCAATTTAGAGTCACCAGTTAACCTAACCTGCATGTCTTTGGACTGTGGGGGAAACCGGAGCACCCGGAGGAAACCCACGCGGACACGGGGAGAACATGCAAACTCCACACAGAAAGGCCCTCGCCGGCCCCGGGGCTCGAACCCAGGACCTTCTTGCTGTGAGGCGATAGCGCTAACCACTACACCACCGTGCCGCCCCAGTTATAATAATAATTAAAGCCGCAAGCGGCCTCGACGGGCCCTCGCGCCAGCGGCCAAGGGGGGCGGGGGCATGCGTCCCCGCGAAAAACCTTCCACAGCTTCTTCGGCAAGAGACATTACACCCACAATGGCGACAAAGCACAGAATTGGACACATGGCAACAATAGGGTCTCGCACTGTACGGTGCTCGGGGCCTAATAATAATAATAATAATAATCCTTCAAAAACAATAGGGTCTCGCACTGTACGGTGCTCGGGCCCTAATAATAATAATAATAATAACTAGAAACTATATGCCAAGCAGGCACCTTAATGCGAGAGGCAAAAATCACAACACGTTAGGGGGCGCTATAGAGGCCCTGAGGCCCACCTGGATCTGGGCTTCTGGTTCTCAGTAGCGGTGGCAGTCTAAGAAAAAGGAGCCAAATTTCGTGCGTTGTCGACCATGGCAAGCGCCCCAATAAGGGTCTTGTACAGAGTTTGCTTGCCAAGGTTGACAAATCAGAAGCTGCAATATCATGTCTGCCATAACCAGCACCCCCAGGGGCGAAAGTGCACAAAATTTGGCGTATATGTCAGGTGAGCTATGAAGAGTTTGCGTATGAAGTTTGATGACAATTGAGTAAATAGAAGATGAGATATAGATTTTTTAAGAATAAATTTTTTGGTTTTTCCCATGTCAGTAGGTGGCGCTATGCCGTACATGAGCGATTATGAGTTGGAAAAATAAGTGTCTACAACAGCAACGTACTATCACAAGGTAGTGGTGTGAAGGAAAAGCATTATGGAATTATTAACCAAAAACCCGGTTTGGAGAAACTGCGTCGGCCAAAAACAGCGCCCCCCATGGACGAAAATTCCCAAAATGTGGTATACATGACATGGGAGGTAGAAAGAGGGTGGCCGTGAAGTTTGACCAAATTTGAGGAAAGATTGGATTTTTTACCCAAAAATAGCGCCCCCAGTGGCGAAATATCACAGAAATTGGGTAACATGTCAGAAGCCCAATGAGTGATTTGCGTGTGAAGTATGAGCAGTTTTGAGCAATTAGATGATTTGTTATGAATTTTTAAGCATGTAAAATTTTGAAGTGAAAATTGATTGACGTACAACTTCTGAACGGTTGATCCTACGTGAAATGTATTTAGAAACTTTTGTCAGCCATGTCTGTAGATGATGTGTATCAATTTTGGTGACATTCCTATGAACGGTCTAGGAGGAGTTGCGCCGTCTTCGTGGCCATGCATTTCGCACAAAAGTGAAATTACCTCACTTCCCGTTGGGCGTGGCTAATGCATTGGCATTACATTTTTGTCCGGCTTAGTGAGATAGACATGCGTACCAAATTGCATGCCACTACTACAAACTATATGGCAACCAGGCACCTTAATGCGGGAGGCCAAAATCACAACGACTTAGGGGGCGCTATAGAGGCCCTGAGCCCCGGCCAAGTTTGGGCTTTTGGTTCTGAGTAGCGGTGGCAATTCTCGGAACTGGTGCCAAATTTCGTGCGTTTTCGTCCATGGCAAGCGCCCCGAAAATGGCCCAACAGCGGAGAAAAATAAAGAAGAAGAAGAAGACGGAAGAAGAAGAAGAAGAAGAAGAAGAAGAGAATAGTGAACTCTTACAAGAACAATAGGCCATTCGGGCTCGGGCCCTAATAATAATAATAATACAGGCAGCTGTTTTTTTTTTTTTTTCCCTCAAAGCCAGTATTAATTAAGCACAGCAGGGGCAAAACATGGAAATTGCCAGATGATAATATTTTATACTAAAACTTGGGTCAAAACCGTTTCATAAAAAGTCATCCATCAACACTGACCATTTCATGTAATGAGATCTTGCTTTTAGAAGCTTTAAATGCTCCAGAGCCAGGAGTCATTTCACTGCTGTCATGAGCAATTCTCTATGATGATTAGTTTTCATCAAAACAATCCATATCAATTTGTATACTTAAAAAGCAAATAATTTTATAAAAACTCATTAGGATTCTCCTTTAAATGTGCCTCAAAGCACAGGCTCTCACTCTCTCATGTCATCAAAAATTTAAGAAATTTGATGTATTGCCAAATGTGTTTTTAAAGGCAGTATGTATATACTGAGCTTGATGTGTGTATCCACATGTAAACAGCACTCTCAGCAAAGAGACTGTGAAGTAAAACAGAAGTATCTCCCACAAGACTGGCCTCGTTACCAGAGCATCTGCTTTTGATCATTTAGTTCAGTTCTCTGCATGGATCTTTGGGTTTATGCAAGTTGATCATTAGTTGACAGTGTTAGTTGCTGATGAAATGCTGTTTCTTGTTTCCTGTTTGTGTAAGGACATGTGATTATGGTGTCATGCTGTCTAGCTGCTAATGCTGTGTATGTTAAAGACATGTAGAGCTTTGTAGTTCTGACATAGAAAAGGAGAAATGTTATTTAGCAAACCAAACTGTAGGGCTCATAGGGCACTTTTGTTAGGAGAGATACATTTGTTATGGAGAAAGTGAACATTTTATCATGATTGTTTTTCTGAGATGTGTCTTAGGTGCATGTGCATGCATTGCTCATCACTGAAATACAAGATATTCATAGGGGTTGCATAGTGCATGTGTTGTGGTTGTCATGACAGCAATATATACTGTATATTCTATATCAAAATGGAGACAATATAATGTTTTATAATATGGTACAAGCTACTTCCGGTAAAACCACACACTCTGATTGGTTCCTTGGTGGGCAGAATTTTCCCATAATGCCCATGGGCAATTATGGACTTTCTTATGGCACCAGCTTTCAATGTTGCAAAAAAATAAACAAAAACAAAACAACAAAAAAGATTACTTGGAAATCAAAAAGGAATAAAAGCCAGCCAAAACACAAAAGACAAATAAGAGTCGAATTATTAAAAAAATGAGCAACAAAGAGTATTCAGAAACTACTAACCGCTAACAGAAATTCAGTTTTCAAACTGCTAGCTATTTATTCTACATGCGTGACTCAACTACATTACAAATATGATGTGACTGAAAGCAGCGTCACACATCATTATAATGACCATCTATTTTAATCTTAGAAATAAAAAAAGCCATAAAATAACTCCTTATTAACCTTGCTTGCTCTGACTTTATGGGAAAATATCAGATGCCTATGGCTCAGTCCGTACTATCAAGACTTCGGTCTGATATTTTCCTGTAAAGACCTCATGCTCTGTTAAGTAAGTAAGTAAGAGCCTTTATTGTCTCTTCAAGAGAGAAATTTGTCTTGGGCACAAAGTCTGGCAATTCACATCGACTTAATGTTAATAAGTAGTTAATATTTTCTACAATATTAAAAATATTCCTAGCATTTTGTTTTATGTAAAAATCAAAGGGATGCCAGGATTGTATTCTTTAAACTTTGATGGTAGCTCTGCAGATCGCAGATCTCTAAAAGGTAAAGGATAAACCATGTTCAATGTACTGCTTGATAATACTTTCTTTGCCTATGAAATGGAAAAGAAGTCATGGACTAATAACCTGCATTGCTGAGCTGCACTTTCTTCACATGCATTTTCATTAAACTGTCTTCTATGTAAATACAGTAGTGTGTGTCTCACTGATCTGAGTGTGTGCATCACTTTAACCTTTCTCATTCCCTTGCTGGCAATTTGTGCAGTGTGTGTTGGTTGGACAGTGTGCATTCTGGATGCACAACATGTGCTTTTGCGATGGAATAAACCTGATAACCGGGAAGCTGAGAAAAGAGTGCATGAATAAAAGATACTATGGCTATGTACATGCATGTGAGGAGAAAATGAAACAGAGAGAGGGAAAGCGGAGAGAACGAGTAGCCAAGACAGAGCGAGAGGGAAGATGTGCTATGCTAGCCTGACAGCATGGACACTAGTTTAAAGTGCAGTGGGGATAAAGCAGTGGGAATAGCCCTCACTGCCCTGTCAACTCACTACACACTCAATAGTCCCTGTGCTTCCTCTGTCTGGACATAGAAACATCTTTCTCGCTCTCAGACACACACTCACAATCATACATAATACTCAAAAATTTCACACTACCAAATTCCTACTGCTGGTCAGGTTACTACACTTATATGAGCTAAAAAGTTCTCACAAGTAAGTAAATTCATATTTGAACCTACAGTGGTGCTTGAAAGTTTGTGAACCCTTTAGAATTTTCTATATTTCTGCATAAGTATGACCTAAAACATCATCAGATTTTTACACAAGTCCTAAAAGTAGATCAAGAGAACCAGTTAAACAAAGGAGCCAAAAATATGATACTTGGTCATTTATTTATTGAGAAAAATGATCCAATATTACATATCTGTGAGTGGCAAAAGTATGTGAAACTTTGCTTTCAGTATCTGGTGTGACCCCCTTGTGCAGCAATAACTGCAACTAAACGTTTCTGGTAACTGTTGATCAGTCCTGCACACCGGCTTGGAGGAATTTTAGCCCATTCCTCCATACAGAACAGCTTCAACTCTGGGATGTTGGTGGGCTTCCTCACATGAACTGCTCGCTTCAGGTCCTTCCACAACATTTTGGTCAGGACTTTGACTTGGCCATTCCAAAACATTAACTTTATTCTTCTTTAACCATTCTTTGGTAGAACAACTTGTGTGCTTAGGGTCATTGTCTTGCCGCATGACCCACCTGCTCTTGAGATTCAGTTCATGGACAGATGTCCTGACATTTTCCTTTAGAATTCACTGGTATAATTCAGAATTCATTGTTCCATCAATGATGGCAAGCCATCCTGGCCCAGATGCAGCAAAACAGGCCCAAACCATGCTACTATAACCACCATGTTTCACAGATGGGATAAGGTTCTTATGCTGGAATGCAGTGTTTTCCTTTCTCCAGACATAACAATTCTCATTTAAACCAAAAAGTTCTATTTTGATCTCATCCATCCACAAAACATTTTTCCAATAGCCTTCTGGCTTGTCCACGTGATCTTTAGCAAACTGCAGACAAGCAGCAATGTTCTTTTTGGAGAGCAGTGGCTTTCTCCTTGCAATCCTCCCATGCACACCATTGTTGTTCAGTGTTCTCCTGATGGTGGACTCATGAACATTGACCAATGTGAAAGAGGCTTTCAGTTGCTTAGAAGTTACCCTGGGGTCTTTTGTGACCTCGCCGACTATTACAGGCCTTGCTCTTGGAGTGATCTTTGTTGGTCGACCACTCCTGGGGGAGGGTAACAATGGTCTTGAATTTCCTCCATTTGTACACAATCTGTCTGACTGTGGATTGGTGGAGTCCAAACTCTTTAGAGATGGTTTTGTCACCTTTTCCAGCCTGAGGAGCATCAACAACGCTTTTTCTGAGGTCCTCAGAAATCTCCTTTGTTCGTGCCATGATACACTTTCACAAACATGTGTTGTGAAGATCAGACTTTGCTAGATCCCTGTTCTTTAAATAAAACAGGGTGCCCACTCACACCTGATTGCCATCCCATTGATTGAAACCACCTGACTCTAATTTCACCTTCAAATTAACTGCTATTCCTAGAGGTTCACATACTTTTGCCACTCACAAATATGTAATATGGGATCATTTTCCTCAATAAATAAATGACCAAGTATAATTTTTTTTTGTCTGATTTATTTAACTGGGTTCTCTTTATCTACTTTTAGCACTTGTGTGAAAATCTGATGATGTTTTAGGTCATATTTATGCAGAAATATAGAAAATTCTAAAGGATTCACAAACTTTCAAGCACCAATGTATTTTATGATATTAAAATATCCATCCATCCATCCATCCATCCATCATCCATCCATCCATTTTCTGCTGCTTATCTGGGTCCAGGTAGTGGGGGTAGCAGCCTAAGCAGAGCAGCCCAGACTTCCCTCTCCCCGGCCACCTCCACCAGCTCTTCCTGGGGAATACAGTGGCATTCCCAGGCTATCCGAGAGATGTAATCTCTCCAACATGTCCTGGGTCTGCCCTGGGGTCTCCTCCCAGTGGGGCATGCCCAGAGAACCTCCCCTGGGAGGTGTCCAGGGGGTATCCTAACAAGGTGCCTGAACCACCTCAAGTGACTTCTTTCAATGTGGAGGAGCAGCAATTCTACTCTGAGTCTCTCCTGAACGACCAAGCTTCTCACCTTGTCTCTAAGGGAGAGCCCAGCCACCCTGCAGAGAAAACTCATTTTGACTGCTTGTGTCCGTGATGTCATTCTTTCGGTCACTACCCACAGCTCATGACCATAGGTGAGGGTGGGAACATAGATGGACCAGTAAATTGAGAGCTTTACCTTTTGGCTCAGCTGTCTCTTCACCCCAACAGACAGATTTAGCATCTGCATCACTGCTGATGCTGCCCTGATCCATCTGTCCAACTCCTGCTCCCCCCCCCTCACTCGTGAACAAGACCCTGAGATACTTAAACTCCTCCACTTGAGGTAGCAACTCCTCCCTGACCTGAAATAGGCACTCTACCCGTTTCCAGCTGAGCGGCATGGCCACAGACTTGGAGGTGTTGATCCTCATCCCAACCGCTTCACACTCAGCTGCAAACCATCCCAGCGCATGCTGTAGGTCACAGATTGATGAAGCCAACAGGACCACATCATTCTCAAAAAGCAGAGACGCGATCCTGATGCCACCAAACCGGACACCCTCCACTCCTTGGCTGCACCTAGAAATTCTGTCCATAAAAATTATGAACAGAACTGGTGCCAAAGGGCAGCCCTGGTGGAGTCCCACATGCACCGGGAACAAGTCCTACTTACTGCCGGCAATGCAAACCAAACTTCTGCTCCAGTCATACAGGATCCGAATGGCCTGCAACAGTAGGCCCCTAACCCCATACTCCCAAAGCACCCCCCATAGGGCATCCCGAGGGACATGGTCTTAAGCCTTCTCCAGGTCCACAAAACACATGTAGCCTGGTTGGGCAAACTCCCATGCACCCTGCAGTACCCTTGCAAGGGTAAAGAGCTGGTCCAGTGTTCCATGACCAGGACAAAAAATTGCATTGTTCCTCCTGAATCCAAGGTTCAACTATTGACTGGACTCTCCTCTCCAGCACCCCAGCATAGGCTTTCCCAGGGAGGCTGAGAAGTGTGATCCCCCTATAGTTGGAATACATTCTCTGGTCCCCCTTTTTAAAAAGGGGGACCACCACCCCAGTCTGCCAATCCAGAGGCACTGTCCCCGACCTCCATGCAATGTTGAAGAGGCATGTCAGCCAAGACAGCCCAGCAACATCCAGCGCTTTCAGGAACTCAGGACGAATCTCATCCGCCCCCAGAGCCCGGCCACGGAGGAGCTTTTTAACCACCTCGGCAACCTCAGCCCCTGTGATGGGCGAGTACTCCCAAGCACCCTCAGACTCTGTGTCCTCCTTGGAAGACATGAAGGTGGGATTGAGGAGATCCTCGAAGTATTCCTTCCACCACCTGACAATGTCCCCAGTTGAGGTCAACAGCACTCCATCCCTACTATAAACAGTCAGCTCAGTAGGCTCATGAAATGTGGAGGCAATACTATGTGAGGAACAAAACAAACAAAGGGATATAAATACAAATGGAAACAAAAAGGTACAGGTGATGGTAATTAGAACTCGGGGGAGCCACTCCTAGGAAGTGGCTCCAGGTTGGCTGACGGAGTGCATGTGGTAGTGACTGGTGTGTGAGGGGGATTGTGGGAAGTGGAGTCCTGAGTGTTAGGTGAGCCCGGGAGCATGACAACATGCATGCACACATGGATACATTTTTGCATGAGTGATCTGCATCACCACCAACAAAAAAGTCATATTTGTGAGATGACTCATGGTATTAAAACTGACTAAATGGACACACTAATAGCTAATGCATGCATCGCATTTTGCTCTGGAGGATGGCAAACAGTTAGTCAGCTGTAAATTATCAAGTTGAGAAGGCAAAAAAAAGCCAGTCAGGTAGTTTTTTTTTTGTTTTCACAGTTATTGTACCTCTAATCCATTGTTGTTTTGTTGTGCTACCAGTGCTGGCTGATGACAACAGTGCTCAGTGTATGCATATAGACACAAACCACATGAATTCTCATCCGACCATCCGTTCTCATTCATGTTGCATGGCCACAAATTGGATGTGGATCTGATGTAAGACCACATATGAAAGTTACTTAAATCTGATTAGAAAAGATCAGATTTCTGTGTCCACACAGCCAAGAAAAAATCAAATTAAGGCAAAAAAAAGGGCAGGTTTGAGTCACTTCAGCCTGGTAATGTGAATAAAGTCCATGGATAACCCATTACCAGTCTCTGCATGAGGCATGATGGACTACTTGGATATCTCCCATAATGAAACATAATTTTTTCCTTAAAAAAACCCAAACAAAACTATTTCATAAAGATGGGTGGCATGGTGGTGTAGTGGTTAGCACTCTCACCTCACAGAAAGAAGATCCTGGGTCCAATCCCAGTGGCCAATGAGGGCTTTTTTGTGTGGAGTTTGCATGTTCTCCCCATGTCTCTGTGGGTTTCCTCCGGGTGCTCCGGTTTCCCCCACAGTCCAAAGACACATAGGTTAGGCTAATTGGCTGGCTCTACTGGCTCTAAATTGACCGTAGGTGTGAATGTGAGTGTGAATGGTTGTTTGTCCCTATGTGTTAGTCCTGTGATGACCTGGCAACTTGTCCAGGGTGTACCCTGCCTCTCGCCCATAGTCAGCTGGGATAGGCTCCAGCTTGCCTGTGACCCTGTACAGGATAAGTGGCTACAGATAATGAATGGATGGATTTCATAAAGACAGATTGCTATATAACTTCCACTGCAGGGGTCGAAATTAACTTTTGAATGTACTTGCCCTCAGGGCAACCAACCCCCAAAATTTACTTGCCCGCATGCATGTATCAGTTGCCCTACTTTTTTGCAGGTTGACTGGGTAAGTAATTTGCATAAAAAGCAATCTGGATGTATATTATAGAGTATGCAATAAAATATTTCAACTTGTTTTGCCATTGTTTGATTACGGATTGACAGAAATAAAGTTATAACATTCATATGTGTTTGGTGTTTATTTCATCATGATGAACAGTAAAACAACTAGGTATAACTACTAGTATATTCTATTAAACATGTTAAACAGTCAGAAAACATCATGTCATCATGGTCAAGTGTAACTGATCAAATCAGAATTAAAAATCAGTCCAAAAAGACGCTTCGTTTATTCTAGCCTACGTGACAGTGGCGCCTCGTGTGAATAATCATCATATCATGTAGCGCCATCTCGCGAATGGAAGCGTCAACTACTGCAATGAACCAAAATCAAGGACAAACGAAAGAGAAGACGGGAAAAATAAAGTTTTCGTTCTGTTTGTTAGGAATCACAACAACTTAATTTTTCTTGGTAAAATAGACATTCAAACACAGTTGTCCGACGGACAACTAGTGATAATTTTATTGTTGCCCAAGTATGAGAATGATTTGCCCATGTCCGTCGGTACATGCTTAATTTCGACCCCTGCACTGTAACTTAACATGCACAACACTTCACTTTTCTTTACCTTATTTTCTGTGTGTGATTTTATCTCAGGTGTCTGATTTCATAGAAGGTCACTTCGCATGTCTGTCAGCAAGTGTTTGCATTTTCGTGCAAGAAATGTTGAAAAAGAGTTGATGAGATGCACTTTAGAGACAGACTAGAGAGGTGGCATGTAGGAAGGAACTGGAAGAGTCTTCCTTTCCTGATTCTCCGGCTCAATAAACTGAGTGATTAGCCATCACTCACACACACAAATATTTCATCACTTTCATCCACCTGAGCAGAGCAGACCAAGCATTTGGAGCAACTTTAAAGGATTTCTGTATGACAACCTTTATAAAAATATGAAAGCATGCCAGCTTGAGGATGCCGGTTCTTGATGAAGTTATTTCAGTATGAATTCGACCAGAATGCATGCAATGCAGAGACAAAAAGATTTAGAAGTGATGAGAAAGTGGCAGAGTTTGGTGATGGTTTTGTATGGGAGTAGGTATAAAAACAGAACCTGCTCTGCCATCATTAGTTCTGCTCTCACTGTGGTGATGAGGCTGTAATTATAGGATGTGGTCCCCCATGCCATATAACTCACCTATTGTGAAGGTGTTAAAGATTTTAATATAAGCACAGAATTAAAGTCTGATTTTTTGGTTTCTTGCTAATTATTCAAGATCTCACTATTCCACTCAACTGTTTCCACCTACTTCCTCTTGCTCTTTCCTTTTCCTTCTTTGGCTGCCTTCTTCTCCCACACTCTCTTCCTCCCACACTGATCATTTTGTCATGTGACTGCACCACCACTGATGTTAATGAAGGCAGCTAAAGATAACTAACCTGCACAAAGTGGCATCAGAGAACCTAGTGGTGTGTCCTTACACACAGGACCATGCACATGTTACAGGAAAAAGGTCCAGATAGTTCACGTATGTGAAGAGACAGATCTGGCATGTCTTTTCACATCTTAATAATCCACAATTGCACAAATGGACTGGAAGGTTTCATGGGAAATTGGCTGCTTTTTGTTCCACTAACTCCATAGCAACTAAATGCTGGAGAACAGGTCTCCACCACAGTGTACACGTCAATCCTCATAAATGGATTTATGCATGCCAACTGAATAAAGGAAGCAGGGGGAAATCGACACATTGTGTTTCAGATCAGCTCTTTCACTGCTATGGGCTGTCTCATTAAGACCTATTTGGAACACTGGAATGGTAGTGTGTGTGTGGGGGTATGTTTCTTTGTGGAATATCTGGCGGTTTTGCTTTTGTGAGGACATTTTGGCTGGTCCCCACAAAGAAAACTGTTTTTATACAAAAAGTGTATTTCTTTAATAATGATTCATTCATTCATTCATTCATTCATTCAATCAATCAATCAATCAATCAAATGATCCAAAAGGTTTACATTTGGTTACTGAGATTATGGTTCAGATTAGCTTTAGGTGTATGTAGCATAGCATTAATTGTGAAAGCATACATATGGATGGCGTCTTAGCAACCAAACAGAATTACCCAAAGAGTGAAAATTTGAACATGCTTACATGTTCAGTGTAACAGCTCTTCCACTACAAAACTACCTTTTATTCATACACACTGCATGCGCGTGTGTATAGCTGAGTGTGTGCTTACTCAGAGTAATTGGTTATGACCTCCACTGCTTGGCCTAGAAAGTGATTGAATTCATAATGTTGAGTCGTTATCTGCTTTAAGCACACATGCTAAAAGCCTGATTCATTTAAACGAGGCTTCAGTGCGCACACACACACACACACACACACACACACACACACACACACACACACACACACACCTTGGAAATGAACAGAAATGCTTTCCTCCCTTCTTTCCCCTTGCCTTTTCTCATTTGTCTCACTGCTTCAGGAGGAACTGTGTGGCAGGGACAGAAATAAAAGGCTTTCAAGTTTCAAACAGGTTTAATTAAGAGTGGAAGGACAAAGACATCAAACCTCTGAGAGCAAGCGAATGAGTGGAATTCAATCTGCTTACTCTGAACAGGATGAATAAGAGGAATTAATGTTATTAATTTTAATCTTTAAATGCACATTAAAGTTTTGCAGTGTATGAGTGAGTTTTGTGAGTGCACATGGAATTACTAGCTGACTTTGTCTTCCAGCAAAGAAGAAGATGAACAGATAAGACAGATTGAAAAGCAAGCATGGGTGAATTCATACAAGGGAAACTATCATCATGGCTGTTGTCCTGAAGGACAGACCCACACATAATGTAGACTTGGTTATAAAAGCACACAACACTATTTGGTGGATGTGTGGTAATCCATTTCAAACTATGCATCTGTGTCTTTTGAGTCAAGCTGGTGGACAGTGTCGAGGTAGATTAAAGTGATCTTGACTGATGACAAAAAAATCCCTTTTATCTGTGTTTAGACATGAAAGATCACTATCTTTGACTCCCTTCCTCTTTCACACACTCACTCTGTCACTGTCCTTCTCTGAGAATTAAGCCTATTTGTGGAATGTGGTTCTGTGTGTGATGAAATATGAAGGGCACAGGCTTGTTTGTGAGGACCAGAGCTCCTCAGGTGTTAATGCTGCTTGTGTTCTCCGAGGTGCATGAGCCAGGGTGAGACCACCACTCATACTCAACACTTCCTTTTTACACAGATATTCCACATTTGCTTGAAGAGGATACCTCAATATTCCAGCTTTATTCTTTAGCTCCTTCAATTAACATATGTCTTATGTTTTTATTTTTTGTGCTGTAGGCCATATTTATCAAAATTAAAACAAAAAAATGCTTGAAACATTTTAGTTCACATGTAATAAGTCTAGAATATATTAAACTTTCAATTTTTTAAATAACTGATGGAAAATATTGAACTTTTTCACAATATTCTAATTGTTTGAGATGCACTGGTTGACCACTAATTGACCACTTTAATAGGAACTTGTTTTATATTCTAAGATTCCTGTTCTTGGCTGGCAGGAGTGGAACCCAATGTGATCTTCAACTGTTGCATGCTGAGATGCTTTTCTGCTCACCATGGTTGTAAAGAGTGATTATATGATTTACTATATCCTTTCTGGCAGCTGAAACCAATCTGGCCATTTTTCTCTGACCTCTCTTATCAAGAAGGCATTTACACCTACAGAACTGTCTCAGAACTCAATGTTTTTTTTTTCCACACCATTCTGTGTAAACTCTAGAGACTGTTGTGTGTGAAAACCCCAGGAGATCAGCAGTTTCTCAAATACTCAAACCAGTCCATCTGACTCAAACCAACACTCATGCCACAGTGAAAGTCACAGAGATCACAATTTTTCTCATTCTGATATTTGACATGAACATTAACTGAAGCTCTGGATTTGTATCTGCATGATTTTATGCATGGTGTTGCTGTCAAAGGATTGGCTGATTAGATAACTGCATAAAACAGTAGGTGTACCTAATAAAGTAGTTTGTTTGTGTGTGTGTGTGTGTGTGTGTGTGTGTGTGAGAGAGAGAGAGAGAGAGAGAGAGAGAGATAAATGTGTGTGTGTGTGTGGGGGGGGGGGGGGGGGGAATTAGCCATAAGTTTCAGTGGGTGTGGAAGCTCATAGAGTGACAATGCAGCAGACGAAACCATTTTTCAAAGTAGGGTAAATATTACTAACTTATCTAATGCATAGATCTGGACCATCAATGTTTTATCAAATAGATGTATTTCAAACAGTTTTATTCTCCATGTCTGTGGACTAATAAACCCTTCTGGGCCCTTGTCCCAGTTGTCCTGGTTGTCTCCAATGATGCCAAGGCTGACTGAGTTGCTCTGAGTTGAGCTCTGATGCTGCAGACGTGCCTGGAATTGCAATTCTGTATGTTACATGAGGAGGTTTTGGAACGTTTCTGGTGTTTCGGTGATATTGTGATAGAAAGAATGGCTATTAAACAACCAAACATCATAACATTAAACTTTGGCAGTCTATTAATAGATCATAGGTTAATTAGTGGTAATGGTGCCCTAATAGAATAGAAAAGGATAGAATAGACTTTTACTGTCATTGCACAGTGGGGTACAAAGTGAGCAGGGGGAATTTCCCCAAATTCCCTCTGCTTCCATTAATCATCACCATGCAGCCATTTCACACTCTTAAAACTGACATGGGGGGGAACCCACAACGATCCTTGGCAATAAAGATTTTAATGTACATTACCAATTAAAAGTTTGGACAGTCCACTAAATATATATCTTTCATTGTATAATACATTTTTATAAAGGCATATGGTTTAAATTTGAAAAGTTTCTTTCCATGTATAGGGGAGAGTGGGGAGACTTGGGACAGGGGAGACTTGAGACATTTTGTATTCCCATAAATTAATTCCAACCAATCAGGTTTGAGATTACATCAGAAGTTAGATGTTGTCCCTGAGAGTAGCTTTCTTCCTTTGGAGCCACAAAGCTGGTCACTGCAAGGTTTGTGTAGTCAAATATTTTTTCAACAAAACTTGTATTTTCTACTTTGCCTCCACCTCCATTCTATGGTGTAATGTATGCTGGTGAATTCAGCATTTGTTAGGACTTTTGATCACATGGTTGCAAGTCATCTATATGGTAACTCTTGGCTACAGCCTAGAGTTACCATATAGATGACTTGCAACCACGTGATCAAAATGTGCTCCTTCATGAGCATCTGCTATGATAGTGGATATACAAAGCAACTAGGATGGCAGCTGCTGAAAACGTGTCTGTAAACAATGCTGAATTTTCTCAGTATTACCACGATTTGAATGATTGAGTGAATCCTGGGCCGAAGCACAGTCCTACCGACCCGAGACCATGCTCTTTCAAAGGGTGAGTCTTAGAGGGAGGTGCCTGTAAAATTTGGCTTTGCTGTGAGCTCCGTTGGCCGAGTTATTAATTTTTAAAGCCGGCTGGATCATGTTAAATCTTTAGGTGCTGAGCAGCACTCTCGCTGGGCTTTCATTTGTGAACACTGAAATACCTGAAATGTACAATAATTGATAGTGCGTATGAAAAAGGCTTTGGATGAAATCTCTTAACTATTGGCCAAAATAGTCATTGGAGGATCCTCTCGTCTCCTTTCTGTACTAAGCCTCGGAGTTTCCTCGCCCTCTTTCCGAATTACGGACATAATTCTAAAAAATCTAAACGTGCCACGGTCACAAGTACTATTGTGACCACAACCATATACAGCACAAAGATATGACATAGCTAAAAGAATGCTTAAAGCAGTGGAAAAACAAAGATAGTTGCACACGCGTGACGATGTTTTGTATAGAATGTCTCTTGACCCTACATTTGTCTATCCATCAACATGGCTGACATCTAGGTTCCTATTTTGCTTTGACATCACTTGCAAGTCAAGGATATAGTAGTATTTATTAAACTTAAATTCTAGGGGAAAAAAATTAAGGATTTTTTTTTTCAAAATGGGAAAAGTTGAGACAGTTCATGTGACAGTTTATTTTTCTTTTGGTTTAAACATGTAGACCTAGGTATTTTATTTCTGTTCCATGTCTATCCACTATGTCCCAAGTCTTCCAACATACTGTTCCATGTCTCCCATCAATGTCTCATATCTCCCTGTAATAATAATAATAATGACAGAAAAAGGGTGCCATTAGTGTCACTTGTGATTGATAGGGGAGCGAGAGTATGCCACCCCTCCCTCCCTGACAGTGGGGCCAATTTTGCTGTTTTAGGCTCCTAGCCATGGATGGCTGTGGCAGCATCAGGAATTGAACTCTTGGATCTCTGGATGCTTTTCTGTTGTGCTACTTGGGAGTGCTATTGTTGGCGATGTAGTTGTTTTTAGACAAGTAGTTTAAATTTCTCCTTTTTTTATAAAGTAGTTTCCACTTTGTACTTCGGAAAAGCAGCAGACATGAAACTGGTTCAGAAATTACCAAAGTTGTGAAAAGCTTCATCAGGAATATTATAATTTTAAAAATAGTTTATTTATCATATAAAATAGTTTTGATTTGCTTAATGGGGTGCAGCATGTAGCTTTGACACTTCACAACTCCACAGTCACTGACAGCTCCAGCACTCAGGTTACTGCCTATGTTCAGTGTACCCAGGTGGGTTTTCTTCTGGGTTCTCATGTTTCCAACCACCTCTTAAAAGTCAGTCGGTGAATTGGCTACTTTAAATTGCCCTGAAGTGTGAATGAGTCTGCCATCCTGTCCATTGTGAATTTACATTTTCTCCCAGCATTCCTTGGATGCTGTGATGACCTGGCGACTTGTCCAGGGTGTACCCTGCCTTTCGCCCATAGTCAGCTGGGGTAGGCTCCAGCTTGCCTGCGACCCTGTAGAACAGGATTAAGCGGCTAGAGATAATGAGATGAGATGAGATTCCTTGGATTGGCTCACCACAAGGATTAAACTGTAGGGCTGCAAAGGGGTGGAAAGTTTCCGGGAATTTTGGAAACTTTCCCAGAAAGTTTCTGGGAATTTTGAAGGGCCCGGGAATATTGGGAATTTTCAATTTTGGCATTTATTAAGTTTTAAACATTTTAAAACATTTCATCACCCAGAAAGATTCAGATTCAGAATATTTATTGTCATTGTCACAAAAAAAGAACAACGAAATTTCGTTTGGAGCATCCATACAGCAGAGTTGATAAAGTGCAAACCCATAAAATAAATACATACCCCCCCAAGTAACCCAGTGTAAGCATTTGACCCAGTATTACAACAGTACAACAAAAAACAGCATAGCAAATAGCAGCATAAGTTCAAGTCATCAATGTTGATAAAGTGCAGAGCAGGGACATTCAGACAGATACCTGAGTATTATGACATTGTATAAACAGTGCAAAAACCAGATCAGTGCCATTATAATGTTATAACCTTATTGTCTGGGGGGGGGGGTCAGGGGAGAGAGAGTAGTGACAACTGCAACAATGCAAACCAGTTCAATGATATTAATTGGTGGATGTGGCTGTGGATGTGGCAGAGTTCAGTAGCCTCACAGCTTGTGGATACAGGCTATTGGCCAGTCTGGATGTTTTGGCCTGTATGGACCTGTATCTTCTCCCTGAGGGCAGCAGGTGGAAGAGGTGATGAGCAGGGTAGTGCTGATCCCGCAGGATGTTGCACACTCTTCTCAGACAGCGAGTGGAGTAGATGGTGCTGATCTCTGGGAGAGTCGTTCCAATGATTCTCCCGGCAGCTTTCACCACCCACTGAAGTGCCTGCTGGTCGGCCTTAGTGCAGCTGGAGAACCACACTAGAAATCCATGTGTCAGCACACTACTGATGGCACAGTTGTAAAAGTTCACCATCAGAGGTCTGGGGATATTAGCGCTCCTCAGCTTCCTCAGGTAATAGAGCCGCTGTTATGCTTTTCCCATGGCTGTGGAAATGTGAGTGCCCCAGGACAGGTCCTCAGTCACTGTTACCCCCAGGAACTTGAAACTCCTCACCCTCTCTACCACATCATTGCCTATGGAGAGAGGTAGGTGGTCAATGTGCCCTTTCCTGCGAAAGTCCACGACTATCTCCTTGGTCTTCTTGGTGTTTAAGGCCAAGTTATCGTTGTGGCACCATGACTCCAGGTGTTGTACCTCTCTCCTGTAGTTTGTCTCATCGTCGTTAGTAATAAGTCCGAGAACCGTGGTGTCGTCAGCGAACTTGACGATGAGATTGGATGAGGAGGAGGCAGAGCAGTCATGTGTAAACAGAGTGTAGAGCAAAGGGCTCAGCACACACCCTTGAGGGGCCCCGGTGTTAATGACAAGGGTGGAGGAGGTGTTCTTGCCCACTCTTACACTCTGTGTGCGATTTGTTAGAAAGTCCACAATCCAGTTGCACAGGGTGGTGTTGAGTCCCAGCTGGTGGAGTTTGGACCAGAGTTTGAATGGCCGGATGGTATTAAAAGCCAAACTATAGTCCACAAAGAGGAGCCGTGCATAGGTGTTCTTATGCTCCAGGTGCTCCAGCAGTGTGTGCAGCACCGTGGCAATGGCGTCCTCACTTGACCGGTTCTCTCTGTAGGCAAATTGGTGTGGATCCAGTGTTGGTGGTAAGGCGGCTTTGATGTGTTTAATGACCAGTCTCTCCAGGCATTTGGCGGGAATGGAGGTGAGTGCCACAGGTCTGTAGTTGTTAAGACATGTGACATTGACATTGGACTGTTTTGGGAGGGGGACAATGGTGGCTGCTTTGAAACAGACTGGAACCAGAGAACAGGACAGCGAGGTGTTGAAGATGGAGGTGAAGACGTCCGCCAGCTCTGCAGCACAGTCTTTAAAGGATATGGGACATGAAACATAAAAGCACGCTATATCAGTTTCTTTCCATTAAAAATATGAATTAATTGCATCAACAAATACAAAATCATCTATTAAATTCAGCAAAATCGTTATATTCGTGATGATTATATGGCATTTCTGCTCGACTTCCGATATGCATTTTTTGCAACCGGAAGAGCCGCTGTCACGTGATCATGCGTCACAAAAACTTTCGGGCACAGCACAAGCGGGTAGATGAATGGAGAAGTGGATGACAAGAAAATTGTTTTTATAGTCTTTAAAGTACATTGGACATCATACATTGGACATCATGGTGTATTGTGCTGCTTATGGTTGCAATAATTCCAATGGGAAATGCCCTGGAGTAAGTTTTTTTGCATTCCCCAAGGACCCGAAGCT
Source organism: Neoarius graeffei (assembly GCF_027579695.1). Classification (NCBI taxonomy): domain Eukaryota; kingdom Metazoa; phylum Chordata; class Actinopteri; order Siluriformes; family Ariidae; genus Neoarius; species Neoarius graeffei. The sequence goes on from NC_083571.1 coordinate 91,283,956, forward strand.
GAGGAAAGTGTGGGCTCACCTGCGCATGCGCAGTAGGCTTGGTAGGACAACTTTACAGAACACCTGTTGAAAAAAACTTTGCACCTACTGTTTCCCACAAACTGTGTTCGGACCATTTCACTGAGGATTCTTTCAACATTAATACTCAGGTACTGAGCGATATTAATTCATGAAACAGGAAGCATAAGGATGAGAAAAAAAACAGTTCAAATCGAGAAGCCGCGCACACCTGCGCCAGGCTGCACAAATGCGCGCAGCTTCCCGACCCAAACCGCCTCTCTCTCATCCTTACACTTCATGCCTCATGAACCAACATCGCTATTTTTTTTTTTTTTAAATCGGATCTGCGCGATTCAGCCGTGAAAAAGGCGGCATCCACTGAAAGGCGCGCTGTTTGCATCCCTGCATGGGGGACAGGGCAGGAATATTTTTGTTGATATGAGTGATCCGGTGCGATTTTGCGACCCCCCCTGTTGAAGACCTCTGTACTAAGCAACTGAAAGCCGAGGTAAGGATTAGTATTATAATTTTGGGTGTATCAATTATTGATTATCATAATTCTGACTCGTTTCGCCATTTTGAATGTTTTCATCTCGGACTCTGGAAGCATTGTATCTCAATCAATCTCGAAAAATATCAGCAAAAAAAAAACTAGCTTGCAACGGACTTTAGCTAGATCTGTGATGAACTTTCAATGTATGATACAAACATAATACTTCTTTCAACAGATCATTAGCCTTTGAGCAGAATTGTTTTTAACTTACCAAGAAGTGTTATCGAGCCGACCGCTTTCAGTTTCATGAGGGCTGAATGAACTCTCACTCTCAGAATCATCTGACCCATCAGAGTAAAGACAAGATCCATGTTCATGTGAATTTCCAGCTATCGGTTCGAACTGATAGGGTCTAACTTCACATCTCTGTGAAACATCGGGAATATCACTGTCGATGGTGTCCATTTCGGTAACCTGTTTACATTAGATTCCCAAGCGCTGGCTCCTTGGAAAGTTTTTGTGACGTCACGGGTCACGTGACCACCTAGCTCATTAACGAATCCTTGTTTTATGCTGATGTATAGAAAAACTTGAATAATGTGATGATTTTCACATTTTTGACGCCCTGCAGTGATTTAGATGGCATTTCTTATGTCCTTTATACATAATTATGCCCAGGTAAAAATCCATGTCCCATATCCTTTAAGCACCTGGCCCAGCACTCCATCTGGTCCGGCCGCCTTCCTGGTGTTAATGCTGCGGAACACACATCTCACCTCATGCGTGCTCAGGACTGGAGCAGGGTCGGTCGAGGGGAGGGGGGGCAAAAAACAAATTAAAACCCATGTTAAGCCTTTCTTTCAATTATGTACTGTTTTGTGCTAATTAAGAATAGGACATATTGCTAAAGGCCAATTAATAAAAGGCTTTTAGTTTTTCAATATTAGTATTATATTCAGATTTTTCAGTGAAAAAATATTATTCTCAATCTCAATTATCTAGTCCGAGAGACACTTAATAGAAATCCAGTCAAAATTGTCAAAGGTCAAATGCGCATTCCCAAGTTCCCTACCACAAAACTGTAGAAGGTCTTGTATCCCTTGGTCTACTACACATATTTTGAATACATTTTTGTGTGTGTGTGTGTGTGTGTGTATTGGGGACCTCTCGAATCTCCATTTGAATAGATTTCTATTAAGTGTCCCTCGGACAAGATATCTAGTAATTTTGAATTGAATCGATTATTTTTCTAGAGTGTACCCTTTGGTAAGAATTAACTCAGTTCATAACTCCAGTCTTAGGTTAACAATTCAGCTATCTCTAAACAGGATAGGAGGGCAACATGTCATAACTGGTAGTAGGATTTTTGTGTAACACTCAGTTATTAAAAAGTGCCAGAAAAAGCAGAACCAGCAGCATTGGTCAAGTGCACAGTATAAAATTCATTATGCTAATAATAATTTTTTTAAAAAAAGCTTCCCCATCATAGGTTGACATCCACAAGTGCAGCATTTTTATTTTTATTTTTTTGACTGGACATTTTTTTCAGTATCAATGGTTCACTTAATTTAATTCGAGTGATTGTTTCTCCAGTGATCGTTTGTTTTGGGATGACACACAAAGCATTTTATTTTTTCCTATCTCATGGCTTTTACGTCATAGTTCATGCACAAATGTGGATTTGAAAATGGTGCCATTAGACAATTTTTGGTAATAGGTATGAGTGTGTGTGCAATCCAGAGTGTAATCCTGCTTCATATCCAGTGCTCTGGATCTACCATGACCTTGACCAGGATAAAGCAGCTACTGAAGATGAATGAATAAAGGAGAAGAAGAAGAAAATGAACATAAGCATCAACCATTGTTTCAACCATTTTGCAGATTACTTTTAATAATTTTTCTGGCTAAAATGGTTTCCCATTATGGCAGAATTTACAGATACAAATAACTCCATAATTAGAAGCTGGCAAAGGTCCAGGAAGTTTGGTGACCCTTTAAGAAGGCTATGCCTAATAACAATACACACAGGGACAAACAATTTCACATACACTTTCTCATGATGCCAGCTGTGTAGTCAAGCCTGGAGAGTCCCACTCCTTTTTAGTACTACAGAATGGATGCTTTTGTGTGTGTGTGTGTGTGTGTGTGTGTGTGTGTGTGTGTGTGTGTGTGTGTGTGTGTGTGTAAGCGAGAGAGAGAGAGAGAGAGAGAGAGAGAATGTGTTTGTGTTTGATGCTCCATTCCAAGCTGTAATGTAATGTATTCACTTCAGCAATGACCCTGCCTGCTGTGCTCATGGAAAGGCCCTAAAAAACCTTGTCAGAATCTTTTGCTCTGCATTTCATTATTCATAAACTGAAATTAATAACCATACTTTGTCCCTAGGCTGTGTGTGCACATGCATGTGTGGAGGTGGGTGTGGGTGCATGTGTGGGTGTACGCTCGCCTCAAGGCTGTGCTTGTCTCTTTGAGGGGTGAGAAAAGGAAATGAGGCTGGAAAGCCACAGGGAGAGACAGTGGCCCTGGCACACATCACTTCCTCACAGAATATTTACTGTGCCCAAGTTATATGATATGATACTGACAGGCATTGAAGAGACCTGGAGCGAGGACGAATAATATATGGGTTTTCTTATGCCTAGTCCACACCATTGGATAATCGGGCTGATATCAGGGCTAATCCAACCCTTCCAGTGATTACAAATGGTGTCCTGAATTTGAAAGACCAATAACAAAATGATAGACAGACTGAACTGTCAACTGCTCTGATTTGTTTTAATCATTCATGTTTGTTCATTAGAAATTCTGCAGGATCTTGAGATTTTGAGAGCCGGAATCATGATGTTTTATTCTCGGCGAATCTTGTCATGTGGGAGATTTAATGGCTGATGCACAATCCAGGACAAATAATATGTGAAATATGGGATTGTACTTGATGTCTCACATTTTCAATATCCATTAGGATTGTATAAATCTTGTAGATGTTGTTATCCCAGGCATTATGTGTGGTTTAAATGAGTGGAAAGTATTGAAAGCATACACAGTACTTGTCTCCAGAATGATGACTGACTCTAATGTCATGGTCATTACAGAGACTGATTGAAAACAGCCTCTGATCACAATGACCTGCTTTCAGTGCTGTAGCTGAAGTCATTAGTCAGGGAATAATGCACAACTCAGAAGCAAAGGACAGAGAGTCAAGAAAGATCATGAACTATGACTGCAAGTTTTAAATAACTTGAGTGAGTGTGTGGATGTGTGTGCATGCATCTTTGTGTGTGTGTGTGTATGTGTGCGTGCGTGCGTGCGTGCATTCTTGATCCTGGATTTTGAACCTGTGCTGGAATGCGATTTAATTTTCTCTCTGGTCATCCCATTGCTTGCTTGCCAACTAGCAATTTCACACGATGTAATTTATGTGTTATGATGGTTGCATGTGTGTGCGTGCGTGCATGCATGTGCGGTGCAGATTTAATGTAAATAGATGGAGAACCACTCGGTCTAAGTGCAGACAGATGTTTCAGTGGTGACAGCTGGAATTCCATCAACATCCGCAAACTTCACATGAAGTCAGGGAGCAAAACACACAGACATGGAGAGACTTTCTGAATTATTGAGTATTTACTTCATCCGACTGCTGTATGAGTCTCCCTCACTCTACCTTAAAACATCAAAATGAATGCAGCACAGATAAAGCCTGGAATCAACTTGGGGCTGCATATGCAAATGACACCATCTCTGCTGCAGGTCTGACTGTCTGCACATGACGTTAGGGGCTCTTTAAATATCAGGGGGTTTTTGCTTTCCAAACCTTACTGCTTTGTTAAAAAAAATAGCAGCACAAAGCACAGGCTAGATCGAGTAATGTCATAGCTCATGAAGGGGCATGGATGTTGTTCAGGGTGGGGTCAAAAGGTCAAACCCAGAGGAGCGTTAGTTGGCATGTCAACTTCCACCAAAATTATACTTATTACAGTGTTCAGGGCGGCATGGTGGTGTAGTGGTTAGCGCTGTCGCCTCACAGCAAGAAGGTCCTGGGTTCGAGCCCCGGGGCCGGCGAGGGCCTTTCTGTGCGGAGTTTGCATGTTCTCCCCGTGTCCGCGTGGGTTTCCTCCGGGTGCTCCGGTTTCCCCCACAGTCCAAAGACATGCAGGTTAGGTTAACTGGTGACTCTAAATTGACCGTAGGTGTGAATGTGAGTGTGAATGGTTGTCTGTGTCTATGTGTCAGCCCTGTGATGACCTGGCGACTTGTCCAGGGTGTACCCCGCCTTTCGCCCGTAGTCAGCTGGGATAGGCTCCAGCTTGCCTGCGACCCTGTAGAACAGGATAAAAGTGGCTAGAGATAATGAGATGAGATTACAGTGTTCACAGTCTGATCAGTGTATTGTTATTCTTCATACCTCTTCTATCACCGTTCTAGAATAATCCAGCTTGAACTGCTTAACAGTACGTCAATTCATGCTTTGTTTTATATATTTTGTTAAAATTTTTTAAACTTTTGTCAAAATGTATCCCTTTGTAAATATCTACAGTACATTTGAAGTCTTCTTCCCCAGAAGTCTTCTGAATTCTTTTCCACTGATATTATCAGAAGGTGGCATGGTGGGGTATTGGTTAGCACGGTCTCCTCACAGGAAGAAGATCCTGTGTTTGAGCCCAGCAGCTGACGAGGGCCTTTTTGTGTGGAATTTGCATGTTCTCCCTGTGGCTGCATGGGTTTCCTCCGGGTGGTCCGGTTTCCCCCACAGTCCAAAGACATGTAGATTAGGTTAATTCTTCTTCTTCTTTTGGCTGCTCCCGATTAGGGGTCGCCACAGCAGATCTTTCGTCTCCATTGCTCCCTGTCTTCCGCATCCTTCTCTACCACACCTGCCACTTTCATGTCCTCTCTCACCACATCCATGTATCTCCTCTTTGGCCTTCCTCATTTTCGTTTGCCTGGTAGCTCCATCCTCAACATTCTCCTTCCCACATGCTCTGCATCTCTTCTCAGGATGTGCCCGTACCATCTCAGTCTCATCTCTCTTACAGTGGGGCAAAAAGTATTTAGTCAGTCACCAATTGTGCAAGTTCTCCCACTTAAAAAGATGAGAGAGGCCTGTAATTTTCATCATAGGTACACTTCAACTGTGAGAGACAAAATGAGAAAAAAAAATCCAGAAAATCACATTGTCTGATTTTTAAATAATTTATTTGCAAATTATGGTGGAAAATAAGTAATAAGTCAATAACAAAAGTTCATCTCAATACTTTGTTATATACCCTTTGTTGGCAATGACAGAAGTCAAACGTTTTCTGTAAGTCTTCACAAGGTTTTCACACACTGTTGCTGGTATTTTGGCCCATTCCTCCATGCAGATCTCCTCTAGAGCAGTGATGTTTTGGGGCTGTCGCTGGGCAACATGGACTTTCAACTCCCTCCAAAGATTTTCTATGGGGTTGAGATCTGGAGACTGGCTGGGCCACTCCAGGACCTTGAAATGCTTCTTACGAAGCCACTCCTTCGTTGCCCGGGCGGTGTGTTTGGGATCATTGTCATGCTGAAAGACCCAGCCACGTTTCATCTTCAATGCCCTTGCTGATGGAAGGAGGTTTTCACTCAAAATCTCATGATACATGGCCCCATTCATTCTTTCCTTTACACGGATCAGTCGTCCTGGTCCCTTTGCAGAAAAACAGCCCCAAAGCATGATGTTTCCACCCCCATGCTTCACAGTAGGTATGGTGTTCTTTGGATGCAACTCAGCATTCTTTCTCCTCCAAACACGACAAGTTGAGTTTTTACCAAAAAGTTCTATTTTGGTTTCATCTGACCATATGACATTCTCCCAATCCTCTTCTGGATCAGCCAAATGCTCTCTAGTAAACTTCAGATGGGCCTGGACATGTACTGGCTTAAGCAGGGGGACACGTCTGGCACTGCAGGATTTGAGTCCCTGGCGGCGTAGTGTGTTACTGATGGTAGCCTTTGTTACTTTGGTCCCAGCTCTCTGCAGGTCATTCACTAGGTCCCCCCATGTGGTTCTGGGATTTTTGCTCACCGTTCTTGTGATCATTTTGACCCCACAGGGTAGGGCTGAACGATTTTAAGAAAAAATTGAATTGCAATTTTTCTGGCAGATATTGCGATTTCGATTTCAACCACGATTTTTTTTCTTTAAATCAAGTTTCAGTGCAAATTAATTAATTAATACAATGAATTCCATAAAGCTAATGCAAGAATGAAAACTGAGGTCAAGAGATTTCAAATGTAGGCCTGTTTATTAACATTGAGTGCCTGAGGAACAAGTTATAATAACTTAAAATAAAAAGAGAGCCATCTTTCTTAAGTAAACTTTTGCTTCTTTTACTTTTCCCATCTAGAACATATCAGACATAAAAAAAAAAGTTGATCAATGGCTCAGCAGCATCAAAATATTGCACTTTTGTAAAAGAATGTACATAAGCATTATAAATTATAACTAGAGCCAACAATTCCCCTGGGGGAAATTGTGAGAGTGATGCAGTGCACGCAGCAGTCGCTATTGCAGGAGCTGAGCTGTACTGTGTGAATGTGTGATTTGCTATGAGGCTACAAGCCTGTGTCTCTCTGAGAGTGAGCAGCCCCTCCCTCCTGTGTGTGTGTGTGTGTGTGTGTGTGTGTGAGAGCGAGCAGCCCCTCCCCCACCCGCGCGCTGCGCTTGGAGACACAGAAAGTGCAGTTTTCCCTCAGAGTGCTCCCTCCAAACAACAGGGATTTACACGAAAACAGAAGGATATATTCACAAAATTCTTTCACACTGAGTGCCACAAGGCTTTCCCGAACACATAGATGTAATTTTTTTGTCTGTAGTGTAAAAAATGAGGACAATTTATTGACGAAACAAAACATGGGTCAGTTTAGGAGCACTGAGAAAAACCGCGGATTTGATGATCCCAAAATCGTGTTGTCTGAGATCACGATTTTCGGTCGAAAACGATAGATCGTTCAGCCCTACCACAGGGTGAGATCTTGCGTGGAGCCCCATATCGAAGGAGATTATCAGTGGTCTTGTATGTCTTCCATTTTCTAATAATTGCTCCCACAGTTGATTTCTTCACACCAGGCTGCTTACCTATTGCAGATTCAGTCTTCCCAGCCTGGTGCAGGTCTACAATTTTGTTTCTGGTGTCCTTTGACAGCTCTTTGGTCTTGGCCATAGTGGAGTTTGGAGTGTGACTGTTTGAGGTTATGGACAGGTGTCTTTTATACTGATAACGAGTTCAAACAGGCGCCATTAATACAGGTAACGAGTGGAGGACAGAGGAGCCTCTTAAAGAAGTTTTTACAGGTCTGTGAGAGCCAGAAATCTTGCTTGTTTGTAGGTAACCAAATACTTATTTTACCGAGGAATTTACCAATTAATTCATTAAAAATCCTACAATGTGATTTCCTGGATTCTTTCCCCCCATTCTGTCTCTCATAGTTGAAATGTACCTATGATGAAAATTACAGGCCTCTCTCATCTTTTTAAGTGGGAGAACTTGCACAATTGGTGGCTGACTAAATACTTTTTTGCCCCACTGTAGCTTAATTCCCAAGCTCTCCACATGTGCTGTCCCTCTGATGTGCTCGTTCCTTATCCTGTCCAGCCTCTTCACTCCCATCGCAAACCTTAACATCCTCAACTCCGCCACCTCCAACTTTGCCATCTGTCTCTTCATTAAGGGTGTGGTCTCCAATCCGTACATCACAGCTGGTCTCACTATTGTCTTATACATCTTACCTTTCACTTTTGCTGGGACTTTCCGATCACAAATGACTCCCAAAATCCTTCTCCAACTGCTCCACACTGCCTGCACTCTCTTTCTCACCTCACTATCGCAGCCCCCATTTTCCTGCACAGTTGACCCCAGGTACTTGAATTCACCAACTTTCTTTACGTCTACTCCTTGCATCTTCACTACACTCTCATCCCCATTCTCAGTGATGCACATGTATTCTGTTTTGCTACTGCTCACCTTCATTCCTCTTCGTTCCAATGCATACCTCCATCTCTCCAAACCCAGCTCAACCTCCTTTCTACTTTCACCACAAATCACAATATCATCCACAAACATCATGTTCCATGGTGACTCTTGCCTCACTTCATCCGTCAAGCTATCCATCACTATGGCAAACAAAAAAGGACTCAAAGCAGATCCTTGATGGAGTCCCACCTTCACCTTGAACCATTCAGTTGTTCCAACTGCACACCTGCATAAATATTGTGACACAACATGTTAGAATTATTTAGAACGTTTGTTAATGTCTCAGATAAAATCAATGATACGGTAACCTGCGGTTAATGAACGAAGCAACAAAGTTGCTGACGACTGACAAGCGCACGATGTGGTGGCATATAGCTGGAGTTTCAAACCCTGCTGCTCAGGAAAAAAGGGGCAGAGATGAGCAGGGTCGGAGCAGCATTTTAAAATCACCGAGGTCCGTGATGCGCAAAGCGTGCACCGAAAAATTTTCGACATATTTAAATGAGAGGGGTGAATTACATGTCATACAAGAGATCTATTCATGAAATTACTTTTAATGGTGTTTGAACTGAATATCATCAGTTTTGAAAAAAAAATCATGTATGTGGCAAGAGTAAGAATAATTTAAGCTTGTTTAATGGTTTGATCTGGCCCAAGCAATGAGGAAAAAAAGATATCTTAACCATGTAGCCTATGCAACTAAGATACATGAACAATCTGGCATCTGTTACACCTACACACACAAAAAAAAAAACATTCTGGGAAAAAAATCAGTATACACCACCATGTTTTAGGCAAAGTTATCCAAGGCAAACATAAGTTTAAACTTTCCACTCTATTGCTTTGGCTTATCGAATGATTTATTTTTAAAATCTCAAACAAGGTAGGCTACAACTGCGCTGCTTCGAAAATGTAAATTTAACAGCTTCATGAAAGTGCACTGATGGTTACCATGGAAACCCCATGTCTCCTGCACTGCGTTCCTCCCCCGAGTCGCGCACTCATTCATTTTTGTGTTCTTGGTCTCAGAGCCACAGACACAAAACAGACACAGAAGACAGAATTAATGTTTAACATAATTAACAATGCACTTTTTACAGAGAAGTTTTAATGTTCTTTATTTTTTTATCCAGTTGAATATTTAGCATACAAATGTATTTTCAGCTCTTAAAAATGACCGAGGTCTGGACAGCAGGGGCCTCAGAGCTGGCTGCGGCCATGGAGATGAACAAGACACTAATAGGAAGATAAGACAGTTCAATGACAAATGGAAGTTCGGGTGAGATTGGCTAGTTCATAGCAAAACCGAAAATACCATGTACTGCGAAGACTGTAGAAAGTCTGGCAAAGACAGGCACCAGTAATTTTAAACTCAAAACTATAAAAGGACCACGAAAAGTCAAATGCACACATTGGTACTATAACATCAAAACCGGCGAAGAAAGCTGGTTCACTACAGGACAGCATTGCTTTCAAGTCTCTGGCTGTCATGAAGTCGGCTGAGCTGGAGAGGATGGAGCTGCTGTTTAGAAATGTTCACGCAATTGTAAAGAAGTTGACCTCGCCCCAGCTATCAACTTATGGTATGCTGGAAGCTTCAGGTCATGAAGACCATTTTTCATGGACCATTCAGATTCATCTGATGATTAGATTAGATAAAACTTTATTGATCCCTTTGGGCAGGTTCCCTCAGGAAATTAAGAAATGCAAGCAAGGGGGCAGTTGCTGTTTTGGAGAATGTGGGCATCGATCCCATTACCTCTTACATGCTAAGCAAGCGCTCTACCACTTGAGCTAATTCCCCTGAATGCAATGAGGGCATTTAATGTCTCTCTCTACACATGTTCACACACATACACACTATTAATAGATAACACATAATATGCATAATAATACTTGATAATACACAATACTTGCATATCAAAACATCAAATGTTTTTCAATTATAAATGTTTTGAATTGGACTTTTAATATTAGAATCAGTTCAGTTGTACTGAATGTTATTTTTCATATTATATGATATTTCATATTGTAAGGGCTTGAATTTGAGTTCAATAAACAGAATATTCTGTTTATATTTTTGTCTGAATTGGTTGCATGTTTTCATATAGGGAGCTACCTTAACAGCACTGAATACTTGAGTGCTACTGTAGAAATACATTATATGCTGCCATTCATAATTAAATCTAGATCTTCCGAACTTTAACGCATCATGGTGAAGAAAAAACTGCGATTTCCTGGCAACAAAATTGTGGCTAGTGAAAAGGCTGAATGGCTAGTGACTCAGGAAAACCACAGTGGCCGGTGAGCAAAAAAGTTAATGTAAAGCCCTGCTGTACGTGTGTAAATGTGAAAAGAACAAGAAAAACAGCAACAATAATGACTGTTTATTTAACTTAACATAAAAGGATCTATGATCACTGGATCCGAGACATTGGCACTTTTGTCCCCCATCTACACTACCAAATGGAAATGCATTATCATTGACGTCACAAACCTGCAACATCGAGTTGCACAAGAGACAAGTAACTGTATTGTTTGGATAAGAAGCTCTCACAGAATTCTGAAAAACCTACTCGGCCATCAGTGGTATTTTGTTGGATTGTATTTGGTGCCATGATGGAATTTGGCCATTCAAACGAACATTAATAATTCAATCAGATTATTTAGGTGGTCATGTAAGCAGAAAAAAAACCCAAACCTTAATGTACTGACTGCAAAGTCATCTAAAATTTTCAAATTGTTTTTACTGTGCATGGCATTTTCCTATGTCTCGCAAGAACAATATCATGTGGATGAGATGTGATCATTTTGATGTGCAGAGGATCGTTTTTCTCCATTTTTGGACTGTTTTCTTACCTCTTGAGGTATAGCCCCACAGAACCAGCCAAATGCAAGGAGCTTTAACTAATTAGCATAACTATGGACCTGCATTACACCAAGATGGCGACCTGCAGAAAACATCGTGATTAAAAATTTAAATTATACCAGCAGATCACATTACATCCAAAAGCTGAAAAATGCAGGCATCACAGATCCATGTAATTTACTCACAAATGTATTTACAGTGGTGCTTGAAAGTTTGTGAACCCTTTGAATTTTCTATATTTCTGCATAAGTATGACCTAAAACATCATCAGATTTTCACACAAGTCCTACAAGTAGATAAAGAGAACCCAGTTAAACAAATGAGACAAAATATTATACTTGGTCATTTATTTATTGAGGAAAATTATCCAATATTACATATCTATGAGTGGCAAAAGTATGTGAACATTTGCTTTCAGTATCTGATGTGACCCCCTTGTACAGCAATAACTGCAGCTAAGCATTGCCGGTAACTGTTGATCAGTCCTGTACATCGGCTTGGAGGAATTTTAGCCCATTCCTCTGGACAGAACAGCTTCAACTCTGGGATGTTGGTGGGTTTCCTCACATGAACTGCTCAATTCTGTCCTTCCATAACATTTCGATTGGATTAAGGTCAGGACTTTGACTTGGCCATTCCAAAACATTAACTTTATTCTTCTTTAACCATTCTTTGGTAGAATGACTTGTGTGCTTAGGGTCATTGTCTTGCTGCATGATCCACCCATCTCTTGAGATTCAGTTCATGGACAGATGTCCTGAGATTTTCCTTTAGAATTCGCTGGTATAATTTAGAATTCATTGTTCCATCAATGATGGCAAGCCGTCCTGGTCCAGGTGCAGCAAAACAGGCCCAAACCATGATGCTATCACCACCATGTTTCACAGATGAGATAAGGTTCTCATGCTGGAATGCAGTGTTTTCCTTTCTCCAGACATAACGCTTCTCATTTAAACCAAAAAGTTCTATTTTGGTCTCATCCATCCACAAAACATTTTCCCAATAGCCTTTTGGCTTGTCCACATGATCTTTGCTGTTCATCTGCAGTTTCCTCATGTTCTTTTTGGAGAGCAGTGGCTTTCTCCTTGCAACCCTGCCATGCACACCATTGCTGTTCAGTGTTCTCCTGATGGTGGACTCATGAACATTAACATTTGCCAATGTGACAGGCCTTCAGTTGCTTAGAAGTTACCCTGGGGTCCTTTGTGACCTCGCCGACTATTACAGGCCTTGCTCTTGGAGTGATCTTTGTTGGTCAACCATCCCTGGGGAGGGTAACAATGGTCTTGAATTTCCTCCATTTGTATATAATCTGTCTGACTGTGGATTGGTGGAGTCCAAACTCTTTAGAGACGATTTTGTAACCTTTTCCAGCCTGATGAGTATCATCAATGCTTTTTCTGAGATACTCAGAAATCTCCTTTGTTCATGCCATGATACACTTCCACAAACATATGCTGTGAAGATCAGACTTTGATAGATCCCTGTTCTTTAAATAAAACAGGGTGCCCACTTACACCTGACTGTCATCCCATTGATTGAAAACACCTGACTCTAATTTCACCTTCAAATTAATTGCTAATCCTAGAGGTTCACATACTTTTGCCACTCACATATATGTAATATTGGATCATTTTCCTCAATAAATAAATGACCAAGTATAATATTTTTTCTCATTTGTTTAACTGGGTTCTCTTTATCTACTTTTAGGACTTGTGTGAAAATCTGATGTTGTTTTAGGTCATATTTATGCAGAAATACAGAAAATTCTAAAGGGTTCACAAACTTTCAAGCACCACTGTATTTATTATTACCTACTATGCTCTCTCTCTCTCTCTCTCTCTCTCTATATATATATATATATATATATATATATATATATATATATATATATATATATATATATGAGCTTCAGATGGTTTAAATGCAGTGGAGGAATTTCACTGTGCTTGAGTGTACATGTGACAAAAATAAAGTCTTCTTATTCTTAATTTAGCCTCAAATGTATTTATTCCCCTTGAAAAGCATATGGCAATCCAGCTACTGGATTTGGGACACAACAACATCCTGAACTATTTAGTATTTGGGACTTCTAAATACACTGAAGGTGCCAAAGGCATACAAAAGTACAGATGCCTCTTAATATTTCGAGGTAGGTTTCGTGCCAGAATGTCATGGGGAATTCCTGATGAAGAAAAATCCCTTATCATGACAAAGGGAAGCTCAGACATGTACTTCTAATACAACCCCGATTCCAAAACAGTTGGGACAAAGTACAAATTGTAAATAAAAACGGAATGCAATGATGTGGAATTTTCAAAATTCCATATTTTATTCAGAATAGAACATAGATGACATATCAGATGTTTAAACTGAGAAAATGTATCATTTAAAGAGAAAATTTAGGTGATTTTAAATTTCATGACAACACCACATCTCAAAAAAGTTGGGACAAGGCCATGTTTACCACTGTGAGACATCCCCCTTTCTCTTTACAACAGTCTGTAAACGTCTGGGGACTGAGGAGACAAGTTGCTCAAGTTTAGGGAGAGGAATGTTAACCCATTCTTGTCTAATGTAGGATTCTAGTTGCTCAACTGTCTTAGGTCTTTTTTGTCATATCTTCCGTTTTATGATGCGCCAAATGTTTTCTATGGGTGAAAGATCTGGACTGCAGGCTGGCCAGTTCAGTACCCGGACCCTTCTTCTACGCAGCCATGATGTTGTAATTGATGCAGTATGTGGTTTGGCATTGTCATGTTGGAAAATGCAAGGACTTCCCTGAAAGAGACGTCGTCTGGATGGGAGCATTTGTTGCTCTAGAACCTGGATATACCTTTCAGCATTGATGGTGTCTTTCCAGATGTGTAAGCTGCCCATGCCACACGCATTAATGCAACCCCATACCATCAGAGATGCAGGCTTCTGAACTGAGCGCTGATAACAACTTGGGTCATCCTTCTCCTCTTTAGTCCGAATGACACAGCGTCCCTGATTTCCATAAAGAACTTCAAATTTTGATTCGTCTGACCACAGAACAGTTTTCCACTTTGCCACAGTCCATTTTAAATTAGCCTTGGCCCAGAGAAGACGTCTGCACTTCTGGATCATGTTTAGATATGGCTTCTTCTTTGAACTATAGAGTTTTAGCTGGCAACGGCGGATGGCACGGTGAATTGTGTTCACAGATAATGTTCTCTGGAAATATTCCTGAGCCCATTTTGTGATTTCCAATACAGAAGCATGCCTGTATGTGATGCAGTGCCGTCTAAGGGCCCGAAGATCACGGGCACCCAGTATGGTTTTCCGGCCTTGACCCTTACGCACAGAGATTCTTCCAGATTCTCTGAATCTTTTGATGATATTATGCACTGTAGATGATGATGTGTTCAAACTCTTTGCAATTTTACACTGTCGAACTCCTTTCTGATATTGCTCCACTATTTGTCGGTGCAGAATGAGGGGAATTGGTGATCCTCTTCCCATGTTTACTTCTGAGAGCCACTGCCACTCCAAGATGCTCTTTTTATACCCAGTCATGTTAATGACCTATTGCCAATTGACCTGTTGAGTTGCAATTTGGTCCTTCAGCTGTTTCTTTTTTGTACCTTTAACTTTTCCAGTCTCTTATTGCCCCTGTCCCAACTTTTTTGAGATGTGTTGCTGTCATGAAATTTCAAATGAGCCAATATTTGGCATGAAATTTCAAAATGTCTCACTTTCGACATTTGATATGTTGTCTATGTTCTATTGTGAATACAATATCAGTTTTTGAGATTTGTAAATTATTGCATTCCATTTTTATTTACAATTTGTACTTTGTCCCAACTTTTTTGGAATCGGGGTTGTATTATCAATCAAGCCAGGTCCTAGATCTAGCATATCTTATGGTGTTTAGCCTCATCTACATTATCAGTACATAACAAACATGCTGCTCGTCTCACCAAGCATGAGGTCTAATATTTAAAAAAAATCACATCCAAAGCCCACATACAAATATACATTTTAACATTGCACAGAACTTTTACACTAACCTGATATAAAATGTTCTCCACACACACTGGAATGTTTTGTTGGTATCCAGTTCTCATTTAAGTGCAGCTCACCATTTTTCTTGTCTTTCTGAGTTTGCTGGGAAGCGCTGAGACGTTAAACCAGGCTTATCTCCATGTCTGTTATTACAATCAGGTGTCTGGCATTGTTCTTTTAGCTGTAACTTCTACAAGTTTATCTGTAGATGTACTGAATTGGGCTTACAATCACTCGTGTACACTTGTGCCAGTCAAACTCAAAGCTTGGCTGGATAAACGAATCTACAGTTACGATGATGTCATGTGAAAAGCCCCTATAAATCCATACTCGCTACCGTGGAGTTGAGCCGATGCATTCTGAGGCTAAGATAGCTAAGCACCAACTAGAATGATTTAGTTACCTGTCCAGAAAAATGTCATCTAACCTTACTCTGTCTTGCAGTAGCATTCACTCAGCAGGCTTTCCTTTTCTTTTCCACTGGCGGGATAGCGGCGTCCACCATGTTTGTCCATGCCGACTTGTTTTGGTTAAAAGTAGGTTAAACACACCATGGTGGTCACATGATATTGCTGCTCACTTGCTTCAGTAATTTTCAGAATCATAAAATGTAGGACACATTTTATCTCAGCAAAACAGTGACACATCAAGTACATGGTACGGGCAGCATTGCAGCATCTCAAAACTCCAACACCTATAGACATAGAACATTTTGCCCAGAATTCAACTTTGCAGTCAGTACCTTTAAACTGGATTAAAATTGTAATAATTAAAAAAAAAAACTAGATTCAGTGATTTTACCAATATCTTTTTCTTATAGGGAGAAGAGGAAATGAGAGAACCTTGAGAAAAGCCAAGTGAATGGTGAGATAACTTTCAAAACATATTGTGACCCTGTTTTACATTTTCCCTGTGTCTGTGTGAGTTTCCACTGGGTGCTCCGGTTTTCACACACAATCCAAAGACATTATGTGGATTAGATCAACTGGTTGCTCTAAATTGCCCAGAGGTGTGAGTATGAATGGTTGTTTGTCTTTGTGTTAGCCCTATGATGGTATACACTGCCTCTTGCCTGAAGTCAGCTGAGGTTGGCTCCAGTTTATCCTGTGACCCTGATGGATAAGCAGCATAGATAACTGATTGATGTGTTAGGGTAGTTTTGAATGGACACTGAGGTGCATACATCTGGCAGCCCTGCAGTCATTGGAATTGTACACTGATGAGTGACAACTACTCTATTTTGTCTTCTTTTTTATTAGGGCCCGAGCCCGAATGGGCGAAGGCCCTATTGCTCTTGTAAGAGTTCACTATTCTTCTTCTTCTTCTTCTTCCTTCTTCTTCTTCTTCTTTATTTTTCTCCGCTGTTGGGCCATTTTCGGGGCGCTTGCCATGGGCGAAAACGCACGAAATTTGGCACCAGTTCTGAGAATTGCCACCGCTACTCAGAACCAGAAGCCCAAACTTGGCCGGGGCTCAGGGCCTCTATAGCGCCCCCTAAGTCGTTGTGATTTTGGCCTCCCACATTAAGGTGCCTGCTTGCCATGTAGTTTGTAGTAGTGGCATGCCATTTGGTACGCATATGTATCTCACTAAGCCGGACAAAAATGTAATGCCAATGCATTAGCCACGCCCAACAGGAAGTGAGGTAATTTCACTTTTGTGCGAAATGCATGGCCACGAAGACGGCGCAACTCCTCCTAGACCGTTCATAGGAATGTCACCAAAATTGATACACATCATCTACAGACATGGCTGACAAAAGTTACTAAATACGTTTCACGTAGGATAAACCGTTCAGAAGTTATACGTCAATCAATTTTCAATTCAAAATTTTACATGCTTAAAAATTCATAACAAATCTTCTAATTGCTCAAAATTGCTCATACTTCACACGCAGATCACTCATTGGGCTTCTGACATGTTACCCAATTTCTGTGATATTTCGCCACTGGGGGCGCTATTTTTGGGCAAAAAATCCAATCTTTCCTCAAATTTGGTCAAACTTCACGGCCACCCTCTTACTACCTCCCATGTCATGTATACCACATTTTGGGAATTTTCGTCCATGGGGGGCGCTGTTTTTGGCCGATGCAATTGCTCCAAAACGGGTTTTTGGTTAATAAGTCCATTATGCTTTTCCTTCACACCACTACCTTGTGGTAGTACGTTGCTGTTGTAGACACTTATTTTTCCAACTCATTATCGCTCATGTACAGCATAGTGCCACCTACTGACATGGGAAAAACCAAAAAATTTATTCTTCAAAAACCTATATCTCATCTTCTATTTACTCAATTGTCATCAAACTTCATACGCAAACTCTTCATAGCTCACCTGACATATTCGCCAAATTTTGTGCAATTTCGCCCCTGGGGGTGCTGGTTATGGCAAAAATGATATTGCAGCTTCTGATTTGTCAAACTGGGCAAGCAAACTCTTTACAAGACCCTTATTGGGGCGCTTGCCATGGTCGACAACGCACGAAATTTGGCTCCTTTTTCTTAGACTGCCTCCGCTACTGAGAAGCAGAAGCCCAGATCCATGCGGGCCTCAGGGCCTCTATAGCGCCCCCTAACGTCTTGTGATTTTTGCCTCTCGCATTAAGGTGCCTGCTTGGCATATAGTTTCTAGTTATTATTATTAGGGCCCGAGCCCGAATGGGCGAAGGCCCTATTGTTCTTGTAAGAGTTCACTATTATTATTATTAGGGCCCGAGCCCGAATGGGCGAAGGCCCTATTGTTCTTGTAAGAGTTCACTATTATTATTAGGGCCCGAGCCCGAATGGGCGAAGGCCCTATTGTTCTTGTAAGAGTTCACTATTCTTCTTCTTCTTCTTCTTCTTCTTCTTCTTCTTCCGTCTTCTTCTTCTTCTTTATTTTTCTCCACTGTTGGGCCATTTTCGGGGTGCTTGCCATGGGCGAAAACGCACGAAATTTGGCACCAGTTCCGAGAATTGCCACCGCTACTCAGAACCAAAAGCCCAAACTTGGCCGGGGCTCAGGGCCTCTATAGCGCCCCCTAAGTCGTTGTGATTTTGGCCTCCCGCATTAAGGTGCCTGGTTGCCGTATAGTTTGTAGTAGTGGCATGCAATTTGGTACGCATATGTATCTCACTAAGCCGGACAAAAATCTAATGCCAGTGCATTAGCCACGCCCAACAGGAAGTGAGGTTATTTCACTTTTGTACGAAATGCATGGCCACGAAGACGGCGCAACTCCTCCTAGACCGTTCATAGGAATGTCACCAAAATTGATACACATCATCTACAGACATGGCTGACAAAAGTTACTAAATACGTTTCACGTAGGATCAACCGTTCAGAAGTTATACGTCAATCAATTTTCACTTCAAAATTTTACATGCTTAAAAATTCATAACAAATCTTCTAATGGCTCAAAACTGCTCATACTTCACACGCAAATCACTCATTGGGCTTCTGACATCTTACCCAATTTCTGTGATATTTCGCCACTGGGGGCGCTATTTTTTGGGCAAAAAATCCAATCTTTCCTCAAATTTGGTCAAACTTCACGGCCACCCTCTTACTACCTCCCATGTCATGTATACCACATTTTGGGAATTTTCGTCCATGGGGGGCGCTGTTTTTGGCCGACGCAGTTGCTCCAAAACGGGTTTTTGGTTAATAATTCCATAATGCTTTTCCTTCACACCACTGCCTTGTGATAGTACGTTGCTGTTGTAGACACTTATTTTTCCAACTCATAATCGCTCATGTACGGCATAGCGCCACCTACTGACATGGGAAAAACCAAAAAATTTATTCTTCAAAAATCTATATCTCATCTTCTATTTACTCAATTGTCATCAAACTTCATACGCAAACTCTTCATAGCTCACCTGACATATACGCCAAATTTTGTGCACTTTCGCCCCTGGGGGTGCTGGTTATGGCAGACATGATATTGCAGCTTCTGATTTGTCAACCTTGGCAAGCAAACTCTGTACAAGACCCTTATTGGGGCGCTTGCCATGGTCGACAATGCACGAAATTTGGCTCCTTTTTCTTAGACTGCCACCGCTACTGAGAACCAGAAGCCCAGATCCAGGCGGGCCTCAGGGCCTCTATAGCGCCCCCTAACGTGTTGTGATTTTTGCCTCTCACATTAAGGTGCCTGCTTGGCATATAGTTTCTAGTTATTATTATTATTATTAGGGCCCGAGCACCGTACAGTGCGAGACCCTATTGTTTTTGAAGGATTATTATTATTATTATTATTATTATTAGGCCCCGAGCACCGTACAGTGCGAGACCCTATTGTTGCCATGTGTCCAATTCTGTGCTTTGTCGCCATTGTGGGTGTAATGTCTCTTGCCGAAGAAGCTGTGGAAGGTTTTTCGCGGGGACGCATGCCCCCGCCCCCCTTGGCCGCTGGCGCGAGGTCCCGTCGAGGCCGCTTGCGGCTTTAATTTTACTTTTTTTTTTAGATTGACACTTTGAAATTGTTATAATTTTAAGGGGTTTTAATGTAGTGTAATTTTACTGTATAT
Source organism: Neoarius graeffei (assembly GCF_027579695.1). Classification (NCBI taxonomy): domain Eukaryota; kingdom Metazoa; phylum Chordata; class Actinopteri; order Siluriformes; family Ariidae; genus Neoarius; species Neoarius graeffei. The sequence continues at coordinate 91,303,849 of NC_083571.1, forward strand.
TTAGTTTCAAGCATAAGTCTTTTCCTTTCATCCCTCAATCACATTTATCTCCATGAAGGCAAGTATTTCCTTTAGGAAATGCCAATGTAGTTTTGATATGTTTTATCTTGAATGATTTATTTGACAGTAACTTCAACATCTCTCAGGTTTCACCTCCTACACCTTCAGAAGCACTTTGCTCGCAGAGCTGATAAAGGACAGTTTGTCTGAATGTCCTGCTTGTAAACTATGTGTCCACTTTGGCACAGCAGTTGTTAAGTCTCTCCCAGCCATGAGGTGACATGATTAAACTGTCTACTTTTAATGTTGTTAAATGCTTAGTTTGTGTGTCTGGTGTGTGTAAAGGCTTTTTCTAGTGTCAGCTTCTTGTGATACTGTCCTTCAACATCTTTATACACATTTTTGTCACTGTGTGTGTGTGTGTGTGTGTGTGTGTGTGTGTGTGTGTGTGTGAGTGAGTGAGAGTAGGAGCCACATACTAATGCCGCTTTTCCACTACCAACGCAGCTGAGTTGGTCTGAGCCGTGCCGTGCTGAGTTGGGCTGAGTCGAGCTGAGCGGGGCTGTTGGAGTTGCATTTCGACTACAACCACGCTGAACCGTGCTGGCTGGAAGTGAGTGGACACATTGGGTGGAGTTAGCGAAAGTGGGTGGATGTCATGTGATGTTGTTAGGCGGCGCAAACAGTGACATCAGTGACCTTTTAAGCGGTAGTCTCACGACCCGGATAGTAAACAATAAACATGGAGGACATGGAGTCGTTAGTGTTGCTGGTCTTGGTGCTGTGGCTTGTTGTCACCGACAACGGCAACAGATACTGACAAGAGCGTATAGATGAGGCGAGGCGCATAAGGCTTCAGAAATTCTCGTAATTCGTAATTCTTCTTCTTCCGGGTTTACGGTGTTTACAGATCCCAGCGTGCTCGCAGGGCATGTGTGAGCATGTGAGGACACACTCCTCCTCACCAATCAGTGCACAGGGGAGTGTCTCCTCACGCCCCTAGCCCCACTCGGCTCGGTTTGGCTCGCTTCAGCCCTACTCCAAAACCGTGCGAGTTTTGGGTGCTGAGTAGGGCTGAAGCGAGCTGAGTCGTGCTGCTCTGAGGTAGTCGAAACGCGAGCCGTGTCGGGCTGAAGTGAGCTGAAAAAGGGTAGTGGAAAAGGGCCATTAGAAATACACAAAAAACTCCAAACTACTCCCATCTTGCTATTTAGCTTTCTCTTCAAGCAGAATCAGATTTTTATGTTTTTCTTTTTCCTTACCAGAGTACACCTCTTTTCCTCAAGCTTAAGAGCTGAACCTCACTGTCTCTTAAAGTCTAGCAAAAAGCAGAAAAGGAGGAGAGAAACAGATTGTTACTCTGTATGCAACTGCAGCCTTCTCCTCCCTCACACACCCCAAGAGAGAGAAATGAAGATGAGAATGGAGAGAAAGAAAGGTTTTGTGCATGCTTTGCTTTTTGGTTCTTGTTCTTTTAGCTAAGGGATTTGAGGGATGAGGAATGTTGTACTTTGTTGTACAGAAGTGTGGATGGATTTTAGAATGGGTTAAGATGAAGCTTTTGCATGTTTGCTTCTACCTAATCCTTCTTAGTTGTTATTTTTTACACTATTCTATAACACAGGATGTCCCACAAGTCTCCATACATAGGGGAAATGAATACTTTTAGGAAAATGTCTTCTACTTTTATTTTTTTAAATTATATGTACAACCCCGATTCCAAAAAAGTTGGGACAAAGTACAAATTGTAAATAAAAACGGAATGCAATGATGTGGAAGTTTCAAAATTCCATATTTTATTCAGAATAGAACATAGATAACATATCAAATGTTTAAACTGAGAAAATGTATCATTTAAAGAGAAAATTTAGGTGATTTTAAATTTCATGACAACAACACATCTCAAAAAAGTTGGGACAAGGCCATGTTTACCACTGTGAGACATCTCCTTTTCTCTTTACAACAGTCTGTAAACGTCTGGGGACTGAGGAGACAAGTTGCTCAAGTTTAGGGAGAGGAATATTAACCCATTCTTGTCTAATGTAGGATTCTAGTTGCTCAACTGTCTTAGGTCTTTTTTTGTCGTATCTTCCGTTTTATGATGCGCCAAATGTTTTCTATGGGTGAAAGATCTGGACTGCAGACTGGCCAGTTCAGTACCCGGACCCTTCTTCTATGCAGCCATGATGCTGTAATTGATGCAGTATGTGGTTTGGCATTGTCATGTTGGAAAATGCAAGGTCTTCCCTGAAAGAGACATCGTCTGGATGGAAGCATATGTTGCTCTAGAACCTGGATATACCTTTCAGCATTGATAGTGTCTTTCCAGATGTGTAAGCTGCCCATGCCACACGTACTAATGCAACCCCATACCATCAAAGATGCAGGCTTCTGAACTGAGCGCTGATAACAACTTGGGTCGTCCTTCTCCTCTTTAGTCCAAATGACACAGCGTCCCTGATTTCCATAAAGAACTTCAAATTTGATTCATCTGACCACAGAACAGTTTTCCACTTTGCCACAGTCCATTTTAAATGAGCCTTGGCCCAGAGAAGACATCTGCACTTCTGGATCATGTTTAGATACAGCTTCTTCTTTGAACTATAGAGTTTTAGCTGGCAACGGCCGATGGCACGGTGAATTGTGTTCACAGATAATGTTCTCTGGAAATCAGTGGCGGCTAGTAGTCTTTCAAACAGAGGAGGCTGGTCAGTTACGATATTTCCAGATTTTAAAAGAAAAAACACATCAATTTTGCCCATACTCTTGCCTCTGATCTGGCTGATTGTTGGCAGCGTCACAAACTGTGAAATAACAGGTTCTTTTGGCCCATTAGCCTACTGTCCAATATGCATGATGGTGGTGTTGGGGGGGGATATTTTAACATTTTATATTTTAAAATTGTGGCATGTTGTTTAAAAATTGTCCTCGGCTGTGTTTTTGTTTAAAAATGTTTTCCAAATTGTAGCAGTGTTTAATTCATATCCAGAAAAACATATATTCCAATATAATATACTCAGCATAAACATTTTAAATAGATTCTATATTTTTGGTCCATCCATGACATATTACTAAAGTAGCCTATTTACTGTTGTTGATGTGGGTCACTTGCTGTTAGCCAATTCACTTTCTCGTACCAGGAGAGCTGAAAGGAACGAGTATTATTCCCTACCTTTTTCACCAAGTCAATTTGAGGCGTTGGTCTACCCTGCTCTTTAATTTTAATTTTTTCCTCGAAAGGAAGACTGGCAAATGGCTTCGCCAAAATTAAATCAGCAATGCTTGGCATCCGTGCGCAGCTTTCTTGCTAGCTGACTAGCCCCCTCAAGTTCAAGTTCAGTCACTCAAATAAACGACATTTCTGGAACTAAGAAAGCAAACTTGACAACACTATATTTACACTTTATTTACAATGAAAATATATACAAACTAAAAAAGCTGGTAGAAACCGTATGTAATGAATGAAATCGAAATGTAAGCTGATCTCTTACAATACACCACAGCACTTGCGAATCCGCATGGGACTGAACTGATGTTGCCAGATACTGCTGACGTTATCCAGCCAAAAATATGTTCAAAACCCGCCAAAATGCACTTAAAACCGCTCAATTGGGCGGTAAATCGCCCAATCTGGCAACACTGTCCGCTGCCTGTCTATAGTTGAAACGAGCTGTCAATCAAAGAAAATATCCGGCCGCTTTCACCAATCACCAGTCTCCTCGTGGAAACTGCCATGTCCCTCCCATGTGAGGCTCGGAGTCCGTGGGCGGGCATTTTCGCAGTATTTGTCCAATAACCATCTTGCATTTTGAGATTGAAAAGCGCATAGCTCCCAAATGCCATTGAAGTCCACTGAGGCTGGGAGTCCGTGAGACTCCGTGGGTGGGCATTTTCGCAGTATTTGTCCAATAATCGTCTTGCATTTTGAGATTGACAAGCGCATAGCTCCCAATCCACTGAGGCTGGGCTGCATCGTGCTGTCACGAGGGGGAAAAACTCACGCACACATTAGGCGAACTGGGGAAAGTTATAAGGGAATGATTTCGCACTGTAGTGGGTTGAGCACATATATTTCTATGATTCTGGATCTGAAATAGCAATGTTATAAGGTCGGCTATAACATAAGCCTAGCGCAATTCATCCTACACGATGTTCGTCATTTTTAGAGGAGGCTGAGCCTCCCTCGTTGTCTTAGAGCAATCGCCCATGCTGGAAATATTCCTGAGCCCATTTTGTGATTTCCAATACAGAAGCATGCCTGTATGTGATGCAGTGCCGTCTAAGGGCTCGAAGATCATGGGCACCCAGTATGGTTTTCCGGCCTTGACCCTTACGCACAGAGATTCTTCCAGGTTCTCTGAATCTTTTGATGATATTATGCACTGTAGATGATGATATGTTCAAACTCTTTGCAATTTTGCACTGTCAAACTCCTTTCTGATATTGCTCCACTATTTGTCAGCGCAGAATTGGGGGGATTGGTGATCCTCTTCCCATCTTTACTTCTGAGACTACATCCACACGACAACGGCAACGAGATGTTATTTAAAAAAATATCGTGTCCACATGGGCAACGATCAGTAAGATATCAGGTCCATATGGCAACACAACACTTGCTGAAAACGATGCAATACACATGCCACACCTCTAGGGGCGCTGTAAGACGGTCCCTTCGGAGACACCAGAACAATAGAAGTAAGGACGCATGCGCATAAACTATTATGCGCGAGACTTCATATTAGTACAAAGTCAGGAAAATCTGTTCGTAAAATTACGTTATAATGACCAAATACAATGAAAAGAAGTATTTTTCCAGTCTCACCTGTGAAAGGTAATCCCATGTGATCTCGTTTGGATGGTAAACCTGTTGGTACAGTTAAACGCAGCACATGAATGAGGCATCTTTATTCTCTGCTTTGACCCATCCAATATGGCGGCGAGGATGACATATGATTCTACGCGGAAGGCGGCGTCTTTAATGGTCCGGAATAAATTGAATGCTACACGTTGATGGATTAATTTGTTATTCTACGCCCTTTTTGAGGAATGTATTGTAGGACTTAAACCAACATCTGAAGAGGTGAGATCGCTCCTTTTTTTCCCTATTTTTGCTGGCGAGATTGACTCTGCCCTAAGGGCTATTTTCTCTCTCTCTCTTTGCACCATTACACAATAAATATTCACAGTGAAAATATTTTGTAAGCGCGTTTCATGAACCAAGTTATAGGATTTGTTGACAACTCGCATCGAGTTCGTTACACTTCTACCCGGCGTGAAGCACTGACAGTCATGTGGTTGTGACGTCATTGTAAACAAATCCGTTCTACTCATCCAGACGACTTCGCAACGGCAACGTTGCCAGATCTTTCCACTCTGGGACCCGTTCTCAAAAGATTGCGTTTTGGGGCACCCAAAACGCCGGTGCCATGTGGACGCCAGGCCTAAACGATAAACAATTGTATCGGATTCACCTGAATCCATTGCCGTGTGGACAGGGCCTGAGAGCCACTGCCACTCCAAGATGCTCTTTTTATACCCAGTCATGTTAATGACCTATTGCCAATTGACCTAATGAGTTGCAATTTGGTCCTCCAGCTGTTCCTTTTTTGTATCTTTAACTTTTCCAGCCTCTTATTGCCCCTGTCCCAACTTTTTTGAGATGTGTTGCTGTCATGAAATTTCAAATGAGCCAATAGTTGGCATGAAATTTCAAAATGTCTCACTTTCGACATTTGATATGTTGTCTATGTTCTACTGTGAATACAATATCAGTTTTTTAGATGTTGTAAATTATTGCATTCCGTTTTTATTTACAATTTGTACTTTGTCCCAACTTTTTTGGAATCAGGGTTTTGTGTGTGTGTGTGTGTGTGTGTGTGTGTGTGTGTGTGTGTGTGTAAGAGAGAGGTGGCATGGTGGTGTAGTGGTTAGCGCTGTTGCATCACAGCAAGAAGGTCCGGGTTTGAGCCCCGTGGCCGGTGAGGGCCTTTCTCTGTGGAGTTTGCATGTTCTGCATGGGTTTCCTCCGGGTGCTCCGGTTTCCCCCACAGCCCAAAGACATGCACGTTAGGTTAACTGGTGACTCTAAATTGACTGTAGGTGTGAGTGTGAATGGTTGTCTGTGTCTATGTGTCAGCCCTGTGATGACCTGGTGACTTGTCCAAGGTGTACCCCGCCTTTTGCCCGTAGTCAGCTGGGATAGGCTCCAGCTTGCTTGCGACCCTGTAGAACAGGATAAAGCAGCTAGAGATAATGAGATGAGATATATGAGAGACATTTTGGAAAAATGTGTTAATTTCACCAATGTATGGAGAGAGGGGTTTGTGGCAGTATTGGCACAGAGGCCCAAGGGGGTGTGGGGAAATGAAGAGGGACATGTATTTGGGGAGTGGGCTTGTTTTGGTCCCTGTTTCCACAAAGATGTTTTCAAGTCAGGCTTGAAAAGTCAAGATATGTGTGTGTGTGTGTGTGTGTGTGTGTGTTTCCTTCAGCTTCACTTTACAGTGACATTACTCTGCTACACACACACACACACACACACACACACACACACACACACAGGATTGCTCAGCACTCTCCCTCTTTCTGGTTTCTCTCTGCAAAAACAAGACACACATAACTAGATTACCAGCAATCAAACATAGGTGAAACTCTTGACGTGTTCCTGGTCAGTTCTACCTGACTCCTTGCTGTTCACAGCTGACACATGACCATGCCCCCACTGCCACAAGTACCAACATCCATCCAATCAGGAGGCATCTCTACTCACTTGTCAGTCATCATGTTGCCTGTCAATTCAGAAAGCGCCACATCTTGCATTAGTTTTCAGCCCTTCTAGTATAGGAGGCCTGTTTGCTGTGTGTTTGTGGATATGGCATTAAATGAAACACTGCTGAAGTGTGGGGCTGTATGCTGTACTCAGGAATTTCAAACCAGCTACCTTCTTCTAGATTCTACCAAAATCATGGATCTGTAAAAATAATTGTTGAAATTTCCAAACTGTACAAAACAGCCTGACAGCAATGCCTTGTTCTTCATTCATTATACATGCAATTTATTCATTATTACGTTTCACTTTTCTCCCTGAGAGATCCTAAGCCATTTCTTTTGTTGGAGATCATTAAATTGTTATGCTGCAATACAGACTGTTAATAATGTAAATGTCATGTATAAAGTGCAGAATGTAATGTTTTCTCAAACTGAAATTTAATTTTAGGAGAAATTTGAATTGGAAAATCATTCCAAGTAATATCCCTTAAAGATACATAAGAATAAAAGAAAAAAGTATAAGGTTGTTTCTGCACTTTATGAATTCTCTAACTAGGTGTTAAATAAAAAGTGTTGCAGTAATTAAGGAAAACACTGTATCAGCCTGATAGAATATTACTTGGAAACAGGTACTTGAAAAGAATACACAGAATAAACTTTGAATAATTCTTTCAGCAATGCTGCATATATTACACAAGGATGTAAACAGAAATGCCTCTGGCTATTGACTTGTATCAATGTAATAATTAACCTGAGTTTCTGCCCCTGAGCACACTTAGTGCTTGCATGTACATGCGTGTGTGTGCATGTGCATGTTTTTATGTCTCTGTGAGGAACAAATGTCCCCATATTACAGCTTTGGCTATAATTTTTTAAGGTTAGATTGAGGTATAGGATAACATTAGCTACATTCATAATTATTTCAAAGAATGGTCCCCAAAAAGGATTGTGTGTGTGTGTGTGTGTGTGTGTGTGTGTGTGTGTGTGTGTATTTGAGAGAAGATTTATGTTCTCTGCCTGTATGTGTAACACTCTAAAAATGTTGGAGTTTTATTAAAACAAGAATATGGATGTTGTATTATGGGGGGGGTGTTCCTAGGGACCTTTGCTTGGGCACATTGAGAACATGAAGCAATGAACTGGTTTATCTCTGTGAGTATATTTTCCTACCAATACTTGGTTCTTAACATTTCATGTGTGCGTTGACTGCCTGGGTGTCCTGTGGCTGGAGATGCATGTGCCCAGGTGATGAGTCTGCTCTGAAGATGCTTGGATACTTTCTAGTTTTTGATTTTTGAACTTCTATGTTTTCTTGATTGTGATTTTTATGAGAGACATGGGAGAGGGAATCTCAGCGTTTCGTCTGTCGGGGCGTTTGGATTCTCATCTTTTTTTTGGGGGGGTACTATGTACTATGTGTCTTATCTTCTAGTCTTAGACTTTCAAACTTTTGTGGTTTCTATACTTTATTTTTTTCATGAATATTTGATTTGTGATCATTTATGAGAGGGATGGGGAGGGAGTCTCAACATTTCATTGGAGTTTTGTCGGAGCGTTTGGACTCTCTCACCTCTCTTATTTTCTTTGATAATGTTTTCATGTAAATGAGTTTTTAATGGACATTAGACATTTATTTATTTATTATTATTATTATTATTATTAGCCCTGCGATGACCTGGCGACTTGTCCAGGGTGTACCCCGCCTTTCGCCCGTGGTCAGCTGGGATAGGCTCCAGCTTGCCTGCGACCCTGTAGAACAGGATAAAGCGGCTAGAGATAATGAGATGAGATTATTATTATTATTATTATTATTACTACTACTACTACTACTACAACAACAACACATTATTGTAAGGGCATTGAGATTATTATGGAATGCACATAATTATTTCTATTATTATTATTATTACATAGAGGAGACCAGGTGGGAGATGGATGGGATGGGTTTTAGGCTGTGAACTCCTTATCTCTTTGTCCAGTTCCCAGGTAATAGACCGTATGAAGCATTGAGGATGAAGAATAGGCTGGGCAGATGAGTCGTAATGTGAAGGACCAAAAGTTCTGGATAGAGTGTCTGCTTTAGTGTTCTTAGAACCTGGGTGGAATGAAATAGTGAAGTTGAAACGAGTAAAGAATAGTGCCCACCTGGACTGACGTGGGTTTAACCATTTGGCTTTCTGGAGATATTCCAAGTTCTTATGGTCAGTGAGGATGACAAAGGGGTGAGTAGCTCCCTCTAGCCGGTGTCTCCAGTCCTCGAGGGCTAGCTTAATGGCAAGCAATTCTCTGTTTCCCACATTGTAATTCCTCTCTGCTGAAGATAACTTCTTAGAAAAGAAAGCTACAGGGTGTAGCTTCTGCTTCTCCCCCAGGCGTTGGGAGAGGATGGCCCCTACTCCCGTGTCCGACACATCCACTTCTATGATGAATGGTTTGGTGGGGTCGGGATGTTGGAGTATGGGGGCCGATGTGAAGGCTAACCTGAGCTTGTTGAAGGCTTCCTCTGCTGCCGAGTTCCAGCCCAGGCGCTTGGGACCCTTCTATGGTAAAGCTGTCAGAGGTGCTGCTAGTGAACTGAAACCTTGTATGAACTGGCAGTAGAAATTGACAAAGCCCAAGAACCTTTGAAACTCCTTAATACATTTAGGGATAGGCCAAGACCTGATGGCTGATACCTTGGGCAAATCCATGCTTACTCCTTCTGCACTGGTGACTTAGCTGAGGAACGAGATCTTGTTCTGATGAAATTTACACTTATCTGCTTTTACATACAGGTGGCTCTCCATTAGATGCTGGAGGATGGTCCTGACGTGTATCTGGTGGCTTGTGATATCAGTGGAATAAATCAAGATGTCATCAATGTAAGCAATGGCATATTTCCCCAGCATGTCCCATAGCACATCATTGATCAGGCACTGGAACACACTGGGAGCTGAAGAAAGGCCATGTGGCATCACCCAGTATTCAAAGTGTCCCGTGGTTGTGCTGAAGGCCGTCTTCCATTCATCACCTTTCCAGATCCTGATTAGGTTGTATGCGCTACTGTTACGGCGCCCCCTAGGATCCAAAGGACCAGAGCACCAACATTTGTACAACAGACTTAAGTGAGGAAAACAGACTCACACAAATAACAGTTTTAAGGTGCAGATTAAATTTTATTAGTGCTACACCAACAAAAGCAACCATAGGGGGAAAACGAAGGGTTTACAAAACTAAATGGCGACACCAAATCAAAAGAAAAAAACAACCAAAACCACCACCAATAACAGGTGCTCACAAAAGCACCTCAAATTACAAAATAGGGAGTGGTGTCACCATTAAACTAAACATAGGGCAGTGTGGCTAACAGGAAAACTAATGTGTGCCAAAAAAATGTACACCCCGGGGCAGGTCTACGTAAACCTCACCCAACGCCCCTCCCCCCAGGAGCTTAAAACAAGATAAACCAAAATAACAATGTACACAACTAAAGTAAGACAAAATAACGACTGGTCAGAAAAAGAATCACAACACATCAAAAGGATACAACATAACTAAAGATTTCTAAACCTAACACAAGACAACCAAAGATAACCAAAAACAAACCACAAACAAGGGCGCTGCCACCACCCTGGCCAAAAACGCACAATGAACAAAGAAACATGGGGACTTAAATAGTGCTGGCAATTGGAAGGGGACTGGTTGCTGGGTAAACGGAGATAAGTGGAAAACTGGATCCAGGTGTGCTGATCTGTAAGGAAAATGGTAAGTAGAACCTGAAGGGGGAGACAAAGCACAACACACATATAACAAAACACAAAATAGCAGGCCTGCATACACAAACAGAAAAAGAAACAGACAAAGTCGTAACAGCTACAAAGGTCTAGCTTGGAGAAAATTCTTGTGGCTCTTAGTTGCTCCAATGCCGCTGGGACCAGTGGAAGCAGCTATGGGTATTTTACTGTGACCTGGTTAAGACCTCTGTAATCAATGCAAGGCCTGAGTCCACCCCTCGTTTCTCCATGAAAAAGAAACCGGCTGATGCAGGAGACTTGGAAAGGTGGATATAACCTTGCTTGAGGGCCTCCTGAATGTACTCCTCCATGGCACTTTGTTCCTTCTGAGATAAGGGATAGATTCATCTGTGTGGAGGAGACATACCAGGCAGCAAGTTGATTGTGCAATCATATGGCCGGTGGGGAGGTAGGCTGCAGACCTTCCGCTTACTGAAGACTTCAGATAAATGCCAATAACATTCAGGAATGTTATGCGTTGAGTCTGGGTGTGGACTTTCTACTGAGGTGGAGGACACTTGGACTTAAGGATGAGAAATGCAGCTCTGGAAACACATGGAGACCACTGTAGAATCTCCTTATTTTGCCAGGAGATCAGTGGATCATGTAACTGTAGCCAAGGGTCTCCAAGGACAATGTCGTGGTTGATGGTAGTGGTCACGTACAGGGAAATGTCTTCGTTGTGTAATACTCCCACTTGAAGCTGGACGGGTTGGATGCGTGTGGTGACGAGTCCATCGCCTATAGGTCCTCCATCGATGGCCTTAAAGAAACAGTCCACCGTACTTCCATAATGAAATATGCTCTTATCTGAATTGAGACGAGCTGCTCCATACCTGTCCGAGCTTTGCGCGACCTCCTAGTCAGTCAAACGCAGTCAGACGCGCTGTCACTCCTGTTAGCAATGTAGCTAGGCTCAGTATGGCCAATGGTATTTTTTGGGGCTGTAGTTAGATGCGACCAAACTCTTCCGCGTTTTTCCTGTTTACATAGGTTTATATGACCAGTGACATGAAACAAGTTCAGTTACACAAATTGAAACGTGGCGATTTTCTATGCTATGGAAAGTCCGCACTATAATGACAGGCGTACTAACACCTTCTGCGCGCTTCGGCAGCGCATTGATATCTGAGCTCCGTATCAATGCGCTGCCGAAGCGCGCAGAAGGTGTTAGTATGCCTGTCATTATAGTGCAGACTTTCCATAGCATAGAAAATCGCTACGTTTCAATTTGTGTAACTGAACTTGTTTCATGTCACTGGTCATATAAACCTATGTAAACAGGAAAAATGCAGAAGAGTTTGGTCGCATCTAACTACAGCCCCAAAAAATACCATTGGCCATACTGAGCCTAGCTACATTGCTAACAGGAGTGACAGTGCGTCTGACTGTGTCTGACTGACTAGGAGGTCGCGCAAAGCTCGGACAGGTACAGAGCAGCTCGTCTCAATTCAGATAAGAGCATATTTCATTATGGAAGTACGGTGGACTGTTCCTTTAATGCTGAGTGCACTGTGCAGAGAGGTGGTAGGCAGGTTGAGCCTCTGCATGATGGTTTGTTAATGAAGTTCCCCTCTGCCCCTGAGTCAATAAAAGCAGAAAGGACATAGGTGGTGGCTGCTACCCTTAGCATTACAGGAATCTCAAAAGATTTAGACTTAACTTCTCTCACCAGGAATGTAGATTCTGCTGGTGTCTCTGCTGGGGATTCTCAGACTGGATAGACTGGACAGTGCTGGATATTATGCTCGGTGCTCCCGCAGTAGAAGCACAAGCCTTCCCTATGCCGCCTTGCATGCTCGGCACGGGTTAACCTGGAGTGGATTACTTCCATGGGAGAACTGTCCATAGAAGGCTGCAGCGACTTGGAGCAGTTGTGGAGAGAGGGTCAACGCTTTAGTAGTAGGTCTTTGCGGATAGCTAGGTCAATGAGGGCATCCAAGGTGACCTTAGCGAAACACTGCCTTGAGGGCTGGGTCATTCCACCCACTTGCAGCCGCTAAAGTCCTGAAGTCCAGAGCATACTCTATCACACTTTTAGAGCCTTGAGAAATGGCAAGTAAATTTTCACCAACCTCAATCCCCTCTGGTTTGTGGCCAAAGACTCAATTGAACAAGGAGAAGAAGTGCTCATATGAAGTAGTAGGCTCACCACCCTTGTTCCAAACAGCGGTAGCCCAGCAGAGTGCTTTGCCAGTGAGAAAGGATATGAATTTATCTGATGAGCATAAAATCGCTAAGTTAGGCATGGTGGCGAAATACATAGAACATTGGAGTAAGAAACCTTTACATGTGATGGCTTCTCCAGCGAACTTCTCCGGAGCGGGGAGTTGCAGCAGTGGCCTGGGAGGAGACTCAGGGCATGCTAGGAGGGCCTGTGACATCACAGTTGCAAGTTGTGCCATCCTGGTGTTGAGATCGTCGAGCATCTGTTGATGGTCTCCCAGCAAACGCCCCTGCGCATTCAAAGCAGTCTGCTTTGTATCCTCCGCTACATCCCTGTAGGTGAAGTATCCTGTTAGAATGCAGGCATTTACAGATGTATGCGTGGAGGAAGGGAGAGCACAGACTGTCAGCAAAGCCAAGTCGATAGACAGAAATCGAGTTGGGAAAACAAGCAAGAGTCAGGTGATTGGCAAACTTAAACAAGGAGAGACAAAGAGTGAAAACTGGAAGGAGGAAACAGAATGTCAGAAACACAAGAAGCAGCCAGAAAAGCTACAAGGCTTGTTATGTACTGAGCTAGCAGGATGATACTTCACAGGGATGTGAGTGTTTGTGGAGTTTAAGTAGAGGGACCAGTCATTGAGTAAATGGAGAACAACTGAGATTCAGTAAGCTGGAGATAGAGGGCGCTGTGTCTTGGGAATTGTAGTTCCAAGTGTCCATGTTTGTAGTTTCCTCAGTGGGTTTACTGACAGAAACCCACTTGTTTTATATTAGCGGCATTAATTAAAGAATATCGAAAATAAAGAAAGCGAGCCAACACAAACCCATAAAGTAAGACAAATAAAAGTATTCATTCAATTATTGCAAAAGAACAGAGGATGCACTGGTCTATGCATAACTGTAAGCCATAAAAATACCTCACCTGACAGAAGATTTAGTGGGAGCTAGGATGTTTAAAGACCGATATGAATTTTTCAGAGGATGAAAGCTGGCTTATAAATAAGTTGCATTTGTCATGGCATCTTCTGTTAATGCTGTGCAACACTTCTAGCACATTGGCTGACACACATAAAACAATTTTAAAATAGCCGTTTCCTTGTGTGATATGCTTGGAGTACATGATCACTTGGCTCCATTGTGAATCTCATTTTTAAATGTCAGATTTTTACATTTTCAGGTGCTATTACACTGCAAAATATTTTTATTGGCATAGAAGTGCGTCAAAATAATTCCAGTTCTGCCTTTCTTCCTTTTTCTTTGCCTTTTCTTTTCTGTTTAGTAATCATTTCATGTTTCCAGCACTCTGTGTGCTTGACCTTTTTATGGAGTTTTTTGGGTGTCACTAAATGCAAATAAGCTGTCTGGAACACATTTTACACTTTACGGGTGGTCAACATATGCACATGAACAGGATGAAAATCAGCATTTTTGAAACCTTTGTATAATGTTATTTCAGTTTGTCTTACAAAAATGTTTGCATACAACTTTACTAAAATATTGATAAATGAGGCCCAATGAGAATTAAACCAAGCCTCCCCCCAACCTTTTTTCTTGTGTGGGAGGCCTTTGAAAGAATTTGTACATCTGAAATGTCTGTTTGGTCAACTGGATTTAAGAGGAACAAGCACTCTGACATTTACTAGTCACAAACCTCTTGGACATGCTGTCATCTTCATCAAATCAACAGGGTAAGTGTTATATTAAACAGTTGTAGGCTGTGCCGAAGTGTAGTCAACATAAACCCTTTTTAGTCTAACTATAAAACTGGCAGCCAATAAAGATAGCCTATACTTCTGGAATAAATCACATAAATTATATTTTCTGTTCAAAACATTCAAGGCCGGGCGGCACGGTGGTGTAGTGGTTAGCGCTGTCGCCTCACAGCAAGAAGGTCCTGGGTTCGAGCCCCATGGCCGGCGAGGGCCTTTCTGTGTGGAGTTTGCATGTTCTCCCCGTGTCCGCGTGGGTTTCCTCCGGGTGCTCCGGTTTCCCCCACAGTCCAAAGACATGCAGGTTAGGTTAACTGGTGACTCTAAAATTGACCATAGGTGTGAATGTGAGTGTGAATGGTTGTCTGTGTCTGTGTGTCAGCCCTGTGATGACCTGGCGACTTGTCCAGGGTGTACCCCGCCTTTCGCCCGTAGTCAGCTGGGATAGGCTCCAGCTTGCCTGCGACCCTGTAGAAGGATAAAGCGGCTAGAGATAATGAGATGAGATGAGACATTCAAGGCCACAGCTAAAGTAAATGTGTTATGGAACAATTAAAAGATGGTTGTTTTGTCTGAATTTGGCATCTGTCTATAATGTCTTCCTACAGCTCTCTTGAATGCCTACACGTCTCCTGGGACTGTAGCTCATGAAACAGATAAAGAATATTCAATAGCAAAATTCCATGGCAAAATTCACACCCTGGGCAGGTTGCCAATCTATTGCAGGGACGAACAACCATTCAACTCGCATTCATACCCATGGGCAATTTAGAGTAGCCATTTGACCTAATCCACATGTCTTCACATTGTGAGAGGAAACCAACGTAGACATGGGGAAAACATGCAAACAGCAAAAACGCCCTGCAGAAATGCCCCAGTCAGCTGTGGGGTTCACACCCAGAACCTTCTTGCTGTGAGGTGATAGTGCTAATCCCTGCACCATGGCGTCACCCCAAATTAGCATTATCATATTAATTAATATTAGGGTTAAGTAATCCCCATTATGTATGACTATGTTTATAGATACATTGCATTTGTTTTTTTTTCTTTGTTTTCTTTTCATTAAAATTTACATTTGGACAAAATCCTAAATTCAGTAGGGGAGAGCGGGGTAAGATGAGCCACCCCCTGTTTCTAAGAAACAGTAAACAAATGTGACCATGTGACCACATTCAAAGGGGGGCGGGACCATTTACTTACACTTGTGGAGAGGAGCACCACATGTCAAACTAGGTGAGGGAGATATTTATAAAAATGTGTTTTTGTGCTTTCTAAGTCAATTCCATGTTTGTCCACAGTGAAGATGATTTAGAGAAGACAAAAGTAGAATAATATTTAGACACATTAGGGTTAAGTTAGTGGCTTTCTAAGCTATGATATGAATGCTAATAAAAAATAATTTTGATTAGCCTAATCCCGTTTATTAGCATTTTTCTACAAAATGGTGGCCACGGGGTAAGATGAGCCATTAGATATGGGGCAAGTTGAGCCACTGGCTCAACTTACCCCATTGGTGGCTGAGCTTACCCAATATGGATGACACTTAAGTTTTCACATTTACTGGTCATATATGACAACAACAACAACAAATAAACAAATAAATAATATGTTAATATAAATAATGTGTTTAAAAGGTTTTTAATAAATAAAATAATGCCCTCTGTTATTACAGGTGTGCATGATGCCACACTCATACAAAAGAAAAACAGACAGGGCCGCACAATCCTGTGCGGTTTTGGAGAGAGCCGCAGAGGAAGTCAGGAAAGGCAGGCCTATTCGGGCTGTGGCGAGGGATATGCATTTGGACAGGATGACTCTGACTAGGTTCATTGAAAAGATAAAGAATGGAGAGGTAGAGACCAAGTTGGTGAAAGTGCATTACTTCATTGGCCAGATAATCAAATTGGATGTCTTCGAAATAGAGGCAAGATTTCTCAAAAGAAGCCAGTCATGCCATGGCTCTGCAAGAAAGCCAACCTTTGTCTTCAAAGAGAAAGATGAGGCTGTCCTGTCAAGACAGGATATTGTGAAAAAATTGCCCCGCCCCTTTACTGTTGGTGGAACAGCACGGAGGGAGAGGCAAATGGTGTTCCCTTGCAATTTGAATGCTTGGAACATTGAATAATGATGAAATGATTGAATGATTGATGGAATGATTGCTGCATGTTTTAGCAATGTTTTAACCTACTGAAAGAAATAAGATTTTTTGGCACTGCTCTACTGTTTTAGTAATTTCTATAATATAGTATATCTCTCATTCCCTCTCTAACCATCCCTCTTTCTATCTATCTATGCATATCTCTCTCTGTCCATCTATCTATCCCTCCCTATCCCATCTCGTTCTATCACCTCTCTCTTCATCTCCCCTTCTCTATGCAACGGCCCTATCCCCACTTGATTGACTTGACTTGATTCATTGATTGCACTTCAAATAATAAAAGTTGTTTACTTTGTTAACCTAACATGTTTTGTGTTGGCTCAATTTACCCCACACAGTGGTTCATCTTACCCCGTGCATGGGGTAAGTTGAGCCACTTGACATTTTTTTTTCAAGAGGTAATATCACTCTAACCATAAGAGCTTATCAATTATTTTTTGCTCAGATAGTAACAGTACACTTTGAAATTTGGTATGGTGTGTAGACTGGAAGCAAAAATGGCTTTAAAATGTAGTTATGATGAAAAATGTAAAAAGTGGCTCATCTTACCCCGCTCTCCCCTATAGGAATTATTCTTCTGCCAATCTCAAAGCACACTTTGAACTGTAGATTTAAATAAAACTTGCTTAGGCAACAAGTTTAGGGTCAGTTTTAGGGAATTTTGTGGAACAAAGTCTCATTGATTGACTTATGTTTAAAGCAAGTGAACCAAAGAAGGAACACACAGAGAGAGAGAGAGTATAAATAAGATCCCTCTGTCAATGTCTTCTAAGACTACAGTGTGATAAGCAGATCTCATATGTTCCTCAGTAACTTCAGAGAAGTCAACTCCACAGCCAGACATCTATGAAAATTCACCAGATATGATAATTCCCAGCCTCTAATAGAGATATTAAACATAAGTCATTTCTGTA
Source organism: Neoarius graeffei (assembly GCF_027579695.1). NCBI lineage: Eukaryota > Metazoa > Chordata > Actinopteri > Siluriformes > Ariidae > Neoarius > Neoarius graeffei. The sequence goes on from NC_083571.1 coordinate 91,321,340, forward strand.
ATGCCCTGCTGCTCCATGTGCAGTGTATAAATGCTGCTTGTGTCTGACCAGCATTATTGCTGAGCTACATCGAGAGATCAAAGAAGCTTTGGATGGCCTGAATCCAATTATCTTCACAGATTTCAATAAGCACACTAATGGTTGACATGTAGGGAATTTTAGCAAGTGAGATGAAAAATCTCAGGTGATGTTAATACTTTCCATTAATGGCATTTAGCAGACACTCTTATCCAGAGCAATGTACCCAGATCAGCCTGGGGTTAGGTACCTTGCTAAGGAGCACTTCAGCCATTCCTGCTGGTCCAGGGAATCAAACTGGCAACCTTTTGGTCCCAAATCTGCTTCTCTAACCATTAGGCCATGGCTTCCCCATGTTCTTATTCAAGCAAGTTTCATTGGTGGAGATATGGTAATTGGGTGGCCACCTCATCAAATATTTTATTTCACAACAACTCTCTTTAAAAGAATTCCCATTAGAGCTCCAAGAATAATACAAGGATAAAAAACAAACAAACAAAAAACACTTCCACACAAACATGCAAAAACTATGGGTATGGCCTGACAGAAGTGTGTTCATTAGTCTCTTTGTAGATTGAGTTAAAGCTCAGGCTTTTCCTGAACATCAAACTCAAGTGTGTGTAAGGATGAAGGTGTGTAATCCAGTATGTCAGTATATGTCTGTATATAGAAAGACAGCAAGCATTAATAAGAGCAAACAGGAAACCAAGAGAAGAAAGAGAGAAAAAGAAAAGAAAATCATGCAAAAATGAAAGAAGTGCTGTATTGTGTTAGACTGCTGTGCTCCTGAATGGATTTTGCTTTCTGAAATAAGGAGTTCCATTCCTGCTAGTCTGTTCATTACTCGATGTAAGACAGAGTGAGAGAGAGAGAGAGAGAGAGATAACATAGCATACAGTCTTCGTTTATCTATTTATTTCTTTATTGGAGCAGTGGTGCCTCGACGGTCAAGGGTCTGCTGTGGGTTACTGATCAGAAGGTTGGGGTTCAAGCCCCAGCATTGCCAAGCTGCCATTGTTGGGCCCTTGACTCTCTCTGCTCTAGGGGTACTGTATCATGGCTGACCCTGTGCTCTGACCCCAGCTTCCTAACAAGCTGAGATAATAATAATAATAATAATAATAAATTTCACTGTGCTGTAATGTATATGTGACAAAAGTTTCTTTTTCTAATGGATTACTTGTTTGTTTGTTTGTTTGTTTGTTTGTTCGTTCGTTTGTGTTTTTTCCTTCGACAATGAACAGCTACATTGTTTCTCTCAACCTCTATAATTTATTGAATCTTATTTTGATTTTAGTCACATGGCACTGTTGGCTGAGAGGATTATTATCTCTTTCTCATTATTAAATAACCATGGACTCATAACATAACTACTGACATAAGAAATACAATATATGCCTTGATGCAAGAGAATATTATTAAAGACACCTTGGAATTACCATCCATTTTTTTCAACTAAGCAACCAAAAAGCCAAGAGTAACTTTGAAGGAACTGGAGATATCCACAGCTCAGATGGGGAAGCTATTTATGGACAACCATAGCCTAAACTGTCACAGTCCGGTCCAGCCCATCCATGCCTGAGTTTGTGGGACTTACACACCGGCTCCAGGCCGGATCCAGGACAGGAATTCAGTCCTGCCTTGCTGAAGGCCAGTTTCCTGAAGCGGCTCCCACACCTGCTACCACTCCTCTCCCATCAGCCAGGGCCTTTTTATGAACTGTTTGGAGCTACTCCAGTTGCTGGACTTTCTCTTGTAAACTTTCCTTGCTATAGCCCTTTGGTATTGTGTCTTCTTGATTCCCCCTGCCTGAATTGTTCCTTGTTTTTTGTCTAGTTTTCTGTCCAGTTTTTTGTCCCGGTTTTACCTGCCTGTTCTTTTGGATTGTGTTTTTGCTTCCTCTGCCTGGATTTCCCTTGTCCCTGTGTTCTTTGGTTTTTGTGAAGATTTTTCTGTCCTGTTTTTGTCCTTGACCGTGCCTACCTGCTCCTCTGTGTTTTTCACCTCCTGGCCTGTTCTTTGACCATTGATTTTTGCCTGAGCTTTACTGTATCTCTGCCGTCTACTTCTTTAATGAAGTTTTTCTCTGTACACTGCCTATTTTGAGTCTGCTCTTGGGTCCTCACTTCACCTCAGGTCACCATTTCTGACACCAAACACTCCACAAAACTGGCCTTCATGAATGAGTGATGAACTATATGAAGTCCTCTTTGGAGGAAAGATGTTGCAAACTTAGCAAATATGTGGTTAAGCGTTCCTTGGCCTGATGGGACAAAATTTGGACTTTTTGGCCTTGAAACAAATCGTCTTGAGAACGCCATCCACGAAGTGAAGCATGGTGATAGTAGCATTTATGTTGTTACCTTGGCATGTTGATTCCTTCTTAAATGCCCCTCCTACTGACTTTTTGTGGAAGGGCTCCTCAAGAGAGAGTCTCATTTTTCTTTACATATCCTTTACATTTTTGAGAATGGGTTAAATATTACGCCATATGACATTCAGAGTCTGTGATATTTTTATGGTCCACCACTAGATGATCGAGGCATTTTCTGTGCATCTGTCTGAGCATCTGTCTGAGATGCTTGCTAGTGAATGTTTGTAGGATTTATATGGAATTAGTATAGTGACCAGCAAGTGAACTGATTAGATTTTGGAATTGATCCAAACAGGATGAAGGTCACAGTAAGGTTAAATGTCTGAAATATTTTTTCTTCTGTAGCACCCTTACCAGTGGCGGGTCCTGAAAATTTTCTCAGGAGAGGCAAATTATCCAATAATGTCATAAGGTGCCTCATTCAACAGGTACGTTATAGGTAGCCAGACATTATTGACTCTCTTTTTGTTTTCTCTCTGCATATCACAGTTCCATGCCACTTCTGTCCACTAGATGGCAGCACATTACAGAAATCTTTTCCCTGTAGCTACCCAAGCTATAGGCTGTGGTGTAAAGTTGCAAACAACATTCATAATCGAAGAATAGTTTGGCTCCACAATGACCAATTCCAATTACGCCCTATTCACTATTCACATTATTTCAATATTGTATGATGTGAAATAGCCAAGAATGATATCTTTATAAAAGATATGTCCAACAACTAAATAAGAAAGGAAACCATATTTTAAAAAAATAATACATTTATTTGCCAATCTTGAAAGTACTGTTCTACAGAATGTTCTGTAAATAGATTTTGTACTTCAAACTCCATGGCCAGCAAGAATTTTACGGACTGTGCAACTTAAGGACAACAGGAAAGTGCACTTACTGTAACAAAACATTGTAAATAGTTGGCTAACATAACAATAGCAGTTGAATAAATAGATGAGTGGATCTTTAGATCTTGCAATTACTGGTATTTACCAAGGATATTACCAAAGTGCTAACTCTCAGAGCAAAGTGTGGCAAATATAAAAATGCACATTGAAAACATCAAAAGTGAACGGATTCTGTGACTGTGTGTGAGTGGGGGGGGGGAGGATTGAAGAGTGGTAGGCTATTACATTGTCTTTACCTCGTAGAGCTAACTCGAACACTCCACAAAATTTCATGCATTGGATGAGCCAGTTTAATATGTGCCTGTTCTTGCTCACCTCATTGTTGTGGCAGCGAACTGCTAGCCTGTAGCCCTCATCCAGTTGTGTAGCGATGTTCACTCTCCCAAAAGCCGAAAATTTCAGGCAGCTGCCCATATGAATCTTTGATGACTCATGTTTTTTTATTTTCTCCGACAAATGATGCATGTCCGAAACTCCAGTGACCGTCCAAGCAGTGTTGTCCATGGAGCCACCTCCAGGGTGGAAAAGTAAGCAGGGGTAGCAGAAAACGGCTGAGGCATCCTTGCAGCCAGCTAGCCAGGATTTGCGCTGGTACCATGTTGAAGTAAAACCTCGAGTATATGATTTCCCCCCCTTTGTCGAAATTTGTTTTATGTTTAGATTTGGTCAAGGGGGTCCAGCTTGTTTTGTTGCCAATTTAGCTCGATTTGATCACTGACTAAATGGAACTTCTTTTAAGGACCGCACTGAATTGCTTTCCACATCCATCTCACCTCAGAAACTGAGAGGATTGAACGCAACTTTGCTGCGCTTTGCAGTGACGAAAGCACGTTAGGGCAAGCCCCCCTGGAACCCATTGAAGTGTCAGTTAGGAGAAAAAAATATATATTAACATGGGACTCTATCAGTGAACTCTTGGGCAATTTTCAACATGACTGAAATCGCCCCAAAAGGGGCGATACTCTAGAAGCAAGACCACCCTGATTGGACAATGATACCCAAAGACAGATTAAAACGGCCTAGAGCAGCACTGGTGAAAGTTTGTTTAAAAAAAAAAAACTTATTTTTTTTCATTTTGGCAGTGCATCGCCCAATCGCCCTTATGCACCACCCGCCCTTGATCCTTACTGTATGTCATACAAAAATGTTATTTGCATGTTTATGTTCAAGACCCATTTTCTGGCTATCTACAATTTTTCCCATCAGTCTGTCTGCCATATGTATTTATGTTGGTAGAAAATTCTTTTTAGTGCAATATCTCAAAATAAGTGGTTGAACATAGGATTTGTATGGTTTTATGCTTTCTACTACTAGATGAAGTGATGGCATTTTGGATCCAAACATGGCCAAGGTATATTTTAAGGGAATTTTAAGCATACCAAATTAATAACAAGAAGAACTAGACTTCCTTGAGGCAGAAACATGTCTGTCGATGCTACTTAAGTTGAGTGCTACTTGTTTTATAACCCAAACCATGATACATTTCACCCCATCCAGGGTGAATTCTCTTGCCTTGTGCCCAGTGTTCCCAGGATTGGCTCAAGATCCACCACATTCCCTGATGAATGAATGGATGAATTTTATACAAACTTTTACAATCTTTTATGCAATCTTTCTTCTGTTCCTTGGCCAGACAAGAATGTGAATGAGGACTGGGCCTTTTACAGTATGGGCAACACACATCAGGTCATGGCCACTAATCGAGGAGTTTGCTATAAGTTCAGCTAGGAATTACACAGAATACAGACACCTGGGTTGCTATGAAATAACAGAGGCACAAAGACTGTGACCCCATTTGTGTCTTTGAAATACTTGTATTTGTATGCTCTGAGTCCTTTGTGGTTGTGCCAGAAGATATTTATTAGAATGTACTCAATTGGTTGTGTGTCTATCAACCTTCTTAATCACATTAGTGAGCCAGTACCAACAAGATAACTGGCAGTGATTCAAGCATCTCTAATACCAGCAACACCCACACACACCTGCACACACTCACAAACACCCAATCTGGTAGGTAATTTGAGTGGTAGACATCTAGGCCTCATTCATATTTGGCACTAGAACAGAAACTGTGTGCATGCTCTTTTGATGGAGCAGCTGTCCAGCTACTTCGTTTGAGCGTTAGCCATTGATCCACTTTCATGTTAACAAGTAGGCCCTTGTAACCATCAAAGCTGATAGGGAAGTGTCATCATTACTCCAGCATCTGTGTGCGAGTGTGTCCCATAAGTTTGATATGTAATTGAATATGCAATGTTAAGCACATACACAATGATTTAACACCATGACTTTCTTAAAGAAGTAATGCACAACAGACTCATGAATTCCCATTCAGTGTTTGGTGATATTTGTGTATGATGAATAGAAAATCATACAAAAAGTGTGAAGTGCAGCAGTTGTGGTGGAGTGCCGTGTTGGTAAGTTGGTAACTACAAGAAGATGCTAGGAGCTTAACTATATTTTAGTAACATGGCAGTAGCAGAGGTACAGTATATGGACAAAAGTTTGTGAACACCTAACCATCACACCCCATATGCTTTCAAAATAGCATCCACTGTTCTGGGAAGGTTTTTCACTAGATTTTGGAGCATGGCTGTAGGGATTTGTGCTCATTCAACCACAACCACATTAGTGAGATCAAGCACTGATATTGGGTGAGGAGACTTGTGGTGCAGTCTGCATTCCAGTTCATCCCAAAGGTGTTAAGTCGGATTGAGGTCAGGATTCTGTGCAGAATACTTAAGTTCTTCCACTCCAACTTCGGCAAACCATGTCTTCGTTGAGCTCATTTTGTACACAGGAGCATTATCATGCTGGAACATGGCTGAGTTAGATTCCACAGTTTCAGTGAAGGGAAATCTTAATGCTACAGCATACAAAAACACTCTAGACAATTGTGTGCTTCCAATTTTGTGGCAACAGTTTGGGGAAGAATCACATCTACTAGTGCATCTCAAACAATTGGAATATCATAAAGTTTGATATTTTCCATCAGTTATTTAAGAAAGTGAAAATTTTATATATTCTAGACTCATTACATGTAAACTAAAATGTTTTAAGCATTTTTCTCTCTTAATTTTGATAATTATGGTCTACAGCACAAAAACTAAAAAAAATTCTCAAAATATGAGAATATTTCATTTCAAGTTTGAGTAAAACAGTATAAATACAGTGTATCTCTTGGTCTAGTTCAGTACACGCAATCACAATCATGGGGAAGACTGCCGACTTGACAATTGTCCCGAAGGCAATCATCAACACCCTCCACAAGGAAGGAGGGCCACAGAAGGTCACTGCTGAAAAGACTGGCTGAAAACAGTGCACAAGTATCAGGGATGACCACAGCCTTGAGAGGATTGTCAAAAAAAGTCAATTCAAGAACTTGGGAGAGCTTCACAAGGAGTGGACAGAGGCTGGTGTCAGTGCATCAAGAGCCACCACACACCGGCATATTCAGGAAAGAGGCTACAACTGTTGCCTTCCTAATATCAAACCACTCCTGAACCAGAGACAACGTCAGAAGTGTCTTACCTGGGCTAAGGAGAGAAAGAACTGGACTGTTGCTCAGTGGTCCAATGACCTCTTTTGGAAAGTAAATTTTGCATTTCATTTGGAAATCAAGGTCCTAGAGTCTGGAGGAAGAGTGGAGAGGCACAGAATCCAAGGTGTTTGAAGTCCAGTGTGAAGTTTCCACAGTCTGTGATGATTTGGGATACCATGTCATCTGCTGGTGTTGGTCCACTGCATTTTATCAAGTTCAGAGTCAACATAGCCACGTACCAGGAGATTTTAGAGCACTTCATGCTTCCATCTGCTGACAAGCTTTATGGAGATGCTGATTTCCTTTTCCAGCAGGACTTAGCACCTGCCCACAGTGCCAAAACTACTACCAAATGGCTTGCTGACCATAATATTACTGTGCTTGATTGGCCAGCCAACTCCCCTGACCTGAACCCCAGAGAGAATCTTTGGGATATTGTCATGAGGAAGATGAGAAACACCCGACCCAAAAATACAGATGAGCTGAAGGCCGCTATCAAAGTAATCTGGGCTTCAATAATACCTCAGCAGTGCCACAGGCTGATCGCCTCCATGCCATGCCATATTGATGCAGTAATTCATGATAAAGGAGCCCTAACCAAGTACTGAGTGTATAAATGAACATACTTTTTAGAAGTTGGACATTTCTGTATTGTAAATCTTTTTTTGATTGATCAGGAAATATTCTTAAAATATGAGTTACTGGACTTCTGATTTTTATGCGCTATAAGACAATCATCAAAATTAAAACAAAAAAAGGCTTGAAATATTTCACTTTGCTTGTAGTGAACATAGAATATAAGAACATTTACCTTTTTTAATTAAATTACAAAAAAAAATAACTTTTTCAAGATATTCTAATTGTTTGAGATGCACTAGTAGATGTGATGGTCAGGTGTCCATAAACTTTTGGCCATATAGTGTATTTTCAAAACACTGCACTCTTTTTTCCTCCCACCAAGTTAGGGTGTAGCATGACAATCACTCCACTGCTTTTTCCTTTTTCACATAAGTTGAACTTTATTTTTGGAATCAAACAAGCTATTGCATCTGTCTCAAGAATAAGATTGTGCTACAGCTACATACAGTATGTTGCAAAAATGACATGGGTTTTGTGTTTGTTTGTTTGTTTGTTTGTTTGTTTGTTTGTTTGTTTGATTGGTTACTTATCATTGTTAATTACCTAGCTGGTTAACAGTGTGATTAGGAGCATTAGGTGCTGAATGTTTTCTGTTCAATTAAAGCAATGAAGCAATGTATTATCAAAATAGGCAAATTATACCAAACACAACAGCTCGCCTCAATCTAATATCTAACGTGGAGGGTGAAGTGGAGTGAGCCCTCTCTGTATCTGTTACTTTATATGGCTGATGGTTTACAGTTATTATTACTGCTTATTACTGAGAGTGGATTACAAATCTTGGCATATCCTTTACAAAGGGTTGGAAACATACCTGGCAGTGGATGAAGCACAGGCAGGTGGGTCGTGGTGGTAAATTAAGCCAGTCTCTCACTGGGCTGCGACAGCTTGTGACAAATTGCAAACGTCATTTGCGAGAGAGTTTCAAAAGTGTCTTGAAACATTCGCCGGGCTTCTCGATTTCCTCGCATGAGTTGCAAAGTGTCGCTCCTTTGTCGCTGAAATTTTGAACATGTTCAAAAAATTAGTGCGACAAAATTTCTCTCAAAATAGCCACAAATGTGTCTCTGGTGTCGCAAAGCCGTCGCGAACCCTTCTCAAGTCAGTTTCCGTGAGGCTTCCTCTACTTCCCTGCCTGCCGAGGGAAAGCCGGGCTGTGACAGCCTGCGACTAATTGGAGACAGCAATTGCACTGAAATATCAATTCAGTGTGATTCCAAGTGAAAATTGTTGCTAATTCGCATGTTTTATCGCAATTGTTGTGTTTCCAATTAGTCGCGGACTGTCGCAGCCCAGTGAGATACTACCCTTAGCTTGTTTTATTCTTATAATTTTCAGATTTTCAGCTATGACTATTGTGTGTCACTACACACACACACACACACACACACACTAATTAAACACAGGTGTGATCATTTTGCCACTCACCTTCCCTGGCCTCGCCCTCCATTCACAAACTGGTGCTTGACCACACACCCACTGCCACAAGAGTATATGTTATGGCCTACCCTTTACACTTTATACTGCACATTAAATTAGCTGCACAATAAAAGGAAAATATCACAGTTGCTTTTCATAAGTAGCTTGTAGTTTGACAGGTTACAATTGCAAAGTAGCTTCCCCACAGTATGACATTTGTAAAACCCTTAAAACATCAACAACTAACATTTATGTTTGAATTGAATTCTACTTTACTTCTAAGCCATGTTTGGATAAAAGTGCCAAATGCATAAATGTAAATGTTAAGTTTAAAAATGTGTGTGACTCAAAGAAACACCTGGATACCAAGCTGTGCAGTCTCTTATATCTGAAACTAAAAATTGCCAACCCACAACACATGTCCAAGTTCAACAGTCAACTGTCAGACAGACTTTTATCTTTCCTTCTTCCTTACTTCTCCCTGTACTCCTTCCACTACACCAGATGAAAAATCTGTCAGTACAAAGGAACTATAAACAGGTACATATACACACATCCAATTGTCGTAAAAAAACTGAGGTAAAATGTGAACACCAGATAGAAAAGAGTGTGCATCAGTAAATGGGGGTAATAGAGAATGGAAGATAGTGTTTTTCAAACAGGATTCATAGGACATCCATTGTATCCTCTTAGCTAACTTTCAGAGAGGACAGGGACAGATGTCTCACTGTCTGTTTCTTCTGAACCAGTCAATGACACACCATATTTCCACAGACTCATTCCAAATGAAGAATTCCCCACTGGGTATTTTTAAAGTAGACTATATAAAAAGGAATAAATAAATAAAACCTACATTTGCATCAGGGGAGACAATTCTCACTCACTCACTCTGCTGAATGTCTAGGACTCCAGTGGCTGAATATAAAACGTATTGACTTTTTTCCCCCGATTCCTATTTCAAAGGAATACTTTAAGACCCTGACTCCACTTCAATTGAGACCATATTAGTTTCTGTTCAGGAGTGTAGATTGTTTGCAATACTATGAGATGCCCCATTGTGTGCTTTTCATATTCGGGTCATGCTGGGATGATGCTCTTTTTTCATGGATGAGATGCTATGCAGGGCAGATAGGCACTTTAACTCGCAACACTCACGCTGATCCCGCAGTTTATGCAGCCAAGCCCTCTCCCATGGCCTCTTGTTAGCACTGACTGCTGATACACTTGGCTGCCTGTCCACTCTTGTTTCTCTCTCTCTCTCTCTCTCACACACACACACACACACAGATAATTCCTTTAGGGCTCTTGTCAGGGTAAATTGCTTCATTGTGTTTAAGGGCTTGCTATGAAAAATGCAGGTATGAATGCAAATCTAACTCCAAATAGAGAATGGTGGATAATGGTCTGCATTTTGTTTTATTCTTACCAGCAAGACAGGATAGTCATGACTCATGAAAGTGATTGTGGTTTTCAGGTGACCAATCTAAGCTTTAAATTAATGTAATTATTCCCTCAAAACTGAAAACTAGACATGTGACAGGAATGTTGGGCCACTGCTGCATGCTTGGAGTTCGGAGTAAATTCAAATGCTGCCTTGGACTGACTACAGGCAGAGAGCAGAGAGTGACTGGTCGGTTGAGGAGTTGCTCACCATTTTTCGATTACTCTCTCACTTGCTCTCTTGAAGCTCTAATTCTTAAAAACATTAACTAACAAATATGCTGGAAAACATAAATGCATTAGAAAATTGGTGTAATGGAGTTTGATGTATTATAAAGTGACAGACATATAGTGTTGGTATGAACAAGGTTTACAGATGGTACATTTGCACGAGGGTGTGTATGTGTGAACAAGTGACTTTGATATTTTGCGATATTTCTCCACCCTCAGAGAACATTTTCAAGGATATCTCCCTCCCTTTGAAATGACAGATTGTGTGTGTGTTTCTCTTCAAGATAGCCCAAATGTCTGTGTGTGTTGCATTATTTAATACTGCACACCCACCATGCTGACAGCAGATGAGAGCAGAGGAGGCAGCACTCCTTTGCACATAGAGGCTTTCTTTATTTCTGGCAGAGATTTGCATTTCAGGATGCCACCAAGAAATACATACAAACACACTCAGAAATGGCCACACACACACATGCCCAGAACATGCTCTAAAGTACCTCTGTGTGGCAAGCTGAGGTGAAGTGAAGACCCAAGAGTAGATTCAGAAAACAGGCAGTGTAAAGTGAAAACTTCTTTAACGAAGTAGATGGCAGAAAAGCAAAGGTACAGTAGGGCTCAGGCAAAAATTGGTAGTCAAAAAACAGGCCAGGAGGTCAAAAACACAGAGGAGCAGGTAGACACAATCAGGGACAAAAAACAGGACAGAAAAATCTTCACAAAAACTGATGAACACAGGGACAAGGGAAATCCAAGCAGAGGTAGCAAAAGCCACAATATCAATGAACTGTAGCGAGGTGAGGAAAGTCTACAAGAGACAGTCTGGCAAATGGAGTAGCTCCAAACAGTTCTTAAAAAGCCCTGGCTGATGGGAGAGGAGTGGTAGCAGGTGTGGGAGTGCCGCTTCAGGAAATGGCCTTCAGCAAGGCAGGACTGAATTCCTGATCAGGCCTGGAGCCAGCATGGAAGTCCCACAATCTAAGGCATGGATAGACTGGACCAGACTGTGACACTCTGACAGTTAAAGATGATGTGCCCATTCTAATGAAAGAAACATTTTGGAAGCTATTTGTCAAAGAAATGCTTTCAGTGTTTGCATTATATGTTAGAGGACTACTTCAGCTCTGATTGTCACCGAATTTGCTGTTCAGTACTTACTGACTAACACTGTATCTCATATTCTTTAAGATGTTTGTCTTGAGGAAATGCTAAAGATTTTTTCTTATATTTCATATTATGATTTGTGATTTTGTAAACTGTCCCCAATACTTCTGGATTTATAACCCTCTTTTATTTCAGTTTTCTTTACTTTTTTTGACTCTTACTCCATTCTCTCCCAATTTAATCTCCCATCCACTAGCTAGTTCTACCTTATTACATGATGCCTACCAATCTGGAACATGTGAAGTCAGCTATCACAAAGACACCGAATAGCAAAATATGCTTCAACAACATACATTCCTTGTATAATATATAGCCAAGTATGTGAATATCACATTCCAAAGCCATGGGTATTGATATTGAGTTGTTCCCCCTTTGCTGTGAAAACAGGCTTCATTCTTCTGGGAAGACTTTCCACTAGATTTTGGAGCATGGCTGTGGGGATTTTCCACAAGAGCACGAGTTTGGATGCTGATGCTGGGCGAGAAGGCTTGAAGTGCAGTTGGCATTCCAGTTCATTGCAAAGGTGTTCAGCGGGGTTGAAATCAGGGCTCTGTGCAGCGCACTCTTGGTCCTCTACTCCAAACATGGCAAATCATGTCTTCATGTAGCTCACTTTGTGCAAACAGGCTGGAAGAGATTTGGGTCGCTTAGTTCCAATGAAGGGAAATTGTAATGCCATGGCATGCAGAGACATCCTTTACAATTGTGCACCTTCAATTTTGTGGCAACAATTTGAGGAAGAACCACATATGGGTGCGATATTCAGTTGTCCACATATTTTGGCCATACAGTGTATGTGAGCCAACAAACAATTTGTGTTGCTATGATCAGTTAAGTGAAGGACCCTCACTCAGTGGAGTGAAATTCATACATTGATGAATGTACTGCACATGATAAGATTAATGATTCTTATTTTTGTCTTCTAATGTCAGAACAGTAGCTCAGATTTGGGAATCATGGGTTGTTGTTGTTGTTTTTTATTGCATTGCCCATAGTTTCTCTGTTATATTTTCTATTTTATATATTAATATTATTTTTCATTTTTATATTATAATCTTTTATAATACTCTTATAGTATCAATTGCCTGATAAAATGATGCCCATGCCAAAATTAGTACTAAGTCCAAAAAGCAGCTTGCTTTACTTGGTGGAATGAGGGACTGTGAGACAGTTTTGATAAATTGCTTTGGGGTATAAAATCTACTCGTTCTTGTCTGAAAAAGCTCCAATGATCCTACCAATCCTTCCCCAGAGATTCTGGTCAATACCATGGTTCTGGTACAATTTCAGAGTACATTTCTCTCCTTCTACACAGATAAAAAAGCTCACACATTCACACAAAAATGGAAAAACACACACGGCTGGAAGCAGGGTATTGACTGTGTTGCTGAAAGTAGAGCACAAAGTGTTGGGGCTCAAAAGCATTCAATGGCTGACAAAGGTAGCATTTATCAAGAATAAACAGGACCAGCAATTTGGACCACAAGCGTGAAAGGGGGAATAAACAAGTCAGCAAGAGAGAGATAACTTTACCCCCTCATTTTTATCTGGCTGGGCTTCCTTTAGAGTTCATTAGTTTAATCAGAACATTTTATATCAATGCAGTTGTCTGGCTGGAGCAGGCTTGTTGGTGGGAGGCAGCATTTTAGGGTGCTAGTACTGTTTGGTGAGGGAGGTTGTTGTGGAAAGGGAATGGGAGAGGCAGCTGATGGTTCCTTAATGCACACCTGAATACTGTTCTCAGGTCAGTTGAGATGGAAAGATGAGTTAATTATTGTTCTCAAGTTGTCTCCATAGTAAGTAGAGTTGGTGAATGTTCTAAAGTGTCTCACCCTGATCCAAAATGAACACCAACTTAAATTTACACCAGTGACAAATGTGAGTACCATAAGTGACCTTCCATTTTCACCTCCATTTGCAACAGTGCTAGTGGCAGAAATAGATAAACAGACCAATGAAACATGACATGAGACAGTGGGACAGGAAGTCCCACAGGAAGCCCAATGGGACAGAAAAGGTAAGCAAGTAAATGGCAGAGGGGCAGGCTGAGCTCCACAGAGCCTTAGGCTCCATGTACAGCAAGAACCCTGGGCAGGCAACAGGGCAGGTACATGGAAGAATTACAACACCAATTCAACAAAACTTTGGGATGCTGTGTAAAACATAAATAAAAATAGAATGCGATGATTTGCAAATCATGGAAGCTTTACATTTCATGGAAAATAGTACAAACACATATCAAATGTTGTAACTGATAAATGTTATTGTTTTTTGAAAAATTTGATTTTGATGCTAGCAACATGTTTCAAAAAAGTTGGGACAGGGGAATGTTTACCTCTGTGTCGCATCACCTCTACTTTTAACAACACTCTCTAAATATTTGGGAACTGAGGAGACCAATTGCTGTACTATCAAAAGTAAAATGTTGTCCCATGATTACCTGATGTACTATTTCAGTTGCTTAACAGTTCGGGGTCTCCTGTGTCATATTGTGCACTTCATACTGCGCCATTAAAAAAAAAAATCAATAGGAGAAAGGGTCTGGACTGCAGCGTGGCCAGTTTAACACCAGGACTCTTTTACTACAGAGCCATGCAGTTTTAATATGTGCAGAAAGTGGTTTGGCATTGTCTTGCTGAAATAAGCAAGGCCTTCCCTGAAAAAGATGTTGTCTGGATGGCAGCATACCTCCAAAACCTGTATATATCATTCAGCATTAATGATGCCTTCCCAGGTGTGCAAGCTACCCATGTCATGTACACTAATGTACCCTCATACCATCACAGATGCTGGCTTTTGAACTGTGTACTGATAACAAGCCGGATGGGCCCTCTCCTCTTTAGCCCGGAGGACGCAATGTCCTTGATTTCCAAAAAGAATTTTAAATTTTGATTAATCAGACCACAGGACAGTTTTCTGCTTCACCACAGTCTATCGTAAATGAGTTCAGGCCCAGAGAAGGTGGCTGTGTTTCCAGAGATTCAAGATTCAAAGATTCAAAGTGTTTATTGTCATATGCACAGTAAGGAACATGTCCTCCTGCACAATTAAATTCTTAGTTTGCCATCCACCATGAATGACAAATTTCAACAATAAATAGGTGGAAGAAATAATACAAAGTAAAAGCAATACAGTGCAAAATAAAAGCAGTATAATACAAAATAAAAGTAATATAATACAAAATAAAGGTAAAATAGTGTAAAATAGGCAGTATAATACAAAAATAAGGCAATGATAGAACGTAGCAGTGAAAAAGGGCAGTAGTGTGCAAACATGCAAATGTAAACAAATGTAAACAGTCAAGGACAGTTTACAAGGAAGTAGTCCATGGTTATAGACTCCTGTCAGCTGTTCAGGAGTCTATAACCATGGACTATGGTTATAGACTCCTGAACATGGATATATGGTTTTAATTTGTATTTATTGATGTGTTCACAGACGATGGTTTTCAGAAGTGTTCCTGAGCCCATATGTGATTTCCACTCTAGAATCATATCTGTTTTTAATGCAGTGTCACCTGAGGGCCTGAAGATCATGGGCATCCAGTGTTGGTTTTCAGTCTTGTCCCTCCCATACAGAGATTTCTCCAGCCTCCCTGAATCTTTTAATGATCTTATGTACCGTAGATAATATGATCCCCAAATTCTTCATAATTTTACATTGAGGAACATTATTCTTAAATTGTTGCACTATTTGCCTAAGCTGTCTTTCACAAAGTGGTGAACCCCTCCCCATCTTTACTTCTCAGAGACTCAGACTCGTTGGGATGCTCTTTTTATACGTAATCAGGTTGACCTATCACCAATTAATCCCCCCCCTTTTTTTATATTATACAACTTTTCCAGTCTTTTGTTGCCCCATCCCAACTTTTTTTGAAACATGTTGCTGGCACTAAATTCAAAATGAGCATATTTTTAAAAAATCTCAATTTCAACATTTAATATGTTGTCTTTGTACTATTTTCAATTAAATATAGGGTTTCCATGCTGGGGCAGCACCAGAGATTTTCTTTTGTTGGTGCTATGGGGTGGCTTTCTTTTAGTGAGGGTGCTCTGAAATTTAGGGTTTCCCACTAATGTTCCGGTCACCACAGTTTAATTACCTCTGCTAAGAAGGTTATGATTTCAGTTTGTTTGTTTGTTTGTTTGTTTGTTTGTTTGTTTGTTTGTTTGTTTGTCTGTCTGTCTGTCTGTCTGTAAACAGGATTATGCAATAACTACTGACCCTTGGTGGAAAGGTGAAGCATAGGCATTTGTCCTTTGTGGAGGTCTACGCTTTCTGAGTGCCCTTCTACTGAAACACCCCAGATACACGTACATGTATGCACACATACTGAGTACCCACTCTCTGACACTTGCAATACCATTCTGTGTTAAACACAAGGCGAGATATTCAGCTCACAGGTATAGGTTTAAGTTTCACAAGCCAGCCTACGTAAACACACCTCTGAATATAAAATTTCACACAATTTTGCCATGGCCAGGGCTTTCACACAAGCAGCAAGCAACAGAGGTTTATGCATTTCATATTCACATTTCAGCCTAAGATTCTGAGATTCATAGACTCATGCTGCCAGTTACCAACACCTCGACTAATGAATCAACAGTATTCCATTCCATAAACCTAATATATATATATATATATATATATATATATATATATATATATATATATATATATATATATATATATACTGTATTTAGGCACTGCCTAAAAGCAGCACTCTCGATGAGTATAAAATGTGTTTGTAAAGTTATTTTTTAAATAACTTTAATAACCATGTTATTTTTTTAAAAGCAAATTAAAAATAAGCACTGGATAAAAACCTATCTATCTTATGTAAATAAAGATACAAATTTCATTGTCCAGTGGCTAAGTGTTTGTTGCCTTGCACCTACAATTGGGTACTCTGTGGTGGTACACGTATGCCATTCATATGTATGTACAGACGTCATATGGTCACAAAAGCCATCAGAAATCTGGTCAATGCATTACTATATTCTCTTAAGTATGGAGCTCAGTTCTGTATGCTTCACGTGGGTAGCTCCACTAATATATGAATGAGTATCACATACACATAACTTTAAGGAATTTGTGCCTCAACTGCCAAAAACATTACACTTATAATTGGCAACAGAGGAAAAATAATCATGCACTTACCATTAGACATCTTCATAACAAAACAATGCCTCTGTTGATTGAGTCGCCACACATGGACATCTGTGGATTAAAAAAAAAAAAAAAAGATCCATTATAATATCACCAATGCTTCACTATTGCTAAGTTAAAAAAAAATGTGCTGTGGCTAACAGGACACAAAAGGTCAAAAGTTCAATGCATGTTGTGTCCATTGGCTAAATCAGATCACCTACGTTGGCTTTACATTTTTTTTAGTCTAAAAATAATAATTTTGTTTAATTAATGTTTTTATTTATTTTTCAAAATATATACTGTTCACACATTTAAAATTTTAAATAAACCACAGAAATTTCTTGGGGGTGCTAAAGGGGTGCTATGGCTATCTTTGGGGTAGCTGCAGCATCCCCAAGCCCCTCCCTGGTGCTGCCCATGTTTCCATGGTTTGCAAAGCATTGCATTCTGTTTTTATTTACATTTTACACAGCATCCCAACTTTTGTGAAAACTGGTTTGTAATTTAATTAAATTGATTCAACAAGTGCCTTGTAGAAAAACAGCTCCCATGTTAACAACCAATGTGTTAATAGTATGTGCTAATAGTAACAGACTCCATTTTCTCATAGCCAGGTAAATTATGTCCACCTAGATTAAGTATACTTTTGTTATTCCGTGTCTCCAACACAAAAAAATGCTAAATCCCTCCTAGATACAGTGGTGCTTGAAAGTTTGTGAACCCTTTAGAATTTTCTATATTTCTGCATAAATATGACCTAAAACATCATCAGATTTTCACACGAGTCCTAAAAGTAGATAAAGAGAACCCACTTAAACAAACAAGACAAAAATATTATACTTGGTCATTTATTTATTGAGGAAAATGATCCAATATTACATATCTGTGAGTGGCAAAAGTATGTGAACCTTTGCTTTCAGTATCTGGTGTGACCCCCTTGTGCAGCAATAACTGCAACTAAACGTTTCCGGTAGCTGTTGATCAGTCCTGCACACCGGCTTGGAGGAATTTTAGCCCATTCCTCCGTACAGAACAGCTTCAACTCTGGGATGTTGGTGGGTTTCCTCACACGAACTGCTCGCTTCAGGTCCTTCCACAACATTTTGATTGGATTAAGGTCAGGACTTTGACTTGGCCATTCCAAAACATTAACTTTATTCTTCTTTAACCATTCTTTGGTAGAACAACTTGTGTGCTTGGGGTCGTTGTCTTGCTGCATGACCCACCTTCTCTTGAGATTCAGTTCATGGACAGATGTCCTGACATTTTCCTTTAGAATTCACCGGTATAATTCAGAATTCATTGTTCCATCAATGATGGCAAGCCGTCCTGGCCCAGATGCAGCAAAACAGGCCCAAACCATGATACTACCACCACCATGTTTCACAGATGGGATATGGTTCTTATGCTGAAATGCAGTGTTTTCCTTTCTCCAAACATAACGCTTCTCATTTAAAGCAAAAAGTTCTATTTTGGTCTCATCTGTCCACAAAACATTTTTCCAATAGCCTTCTGGCTTGTCCACGTGATCTTTAGCAAACTGCAGACGAGTAGCAATGTTCTTTTTGGAGAGCAGTGACTTTCTCCTTGCAACCCTGCCATGCACACCATTGTTGTTCAGTGTTCTCCTGATGGTGGACTCATGAACATTAACATTAGCCAATGTGAGAGAGGCCTTCAGTTGCTTAGAAATTACCCTGGGGTCTTTTGTGACCTCGCCGACTATTACACGCCTTGCTCTTGCAGTGATCTTTGTTGGCTGACCACTCCTGGGGAGGGTAACAATGGTCTTGAATTTCCTCCATTTGTACACAATCTGTCTGACTGTGGATTGGTGGAGTCCAAACTCTTTAGAAATGATTTTGTAACCTTTTCCAGCCTGATGAGCATCAACAACACTTTTTCTGAGGTCCTCAGAAATCTCCTTTGTTCGTGCCATGATACACTTCCACAAACATGTGTTGTGAAGATCAGACTTTGATAGATCCCTGTTCTTTAAATAAAACAGGGTGCCCACTCACACCTGATTGTCATCCCATTGATTGAAAAAAACCCAACTCTAATTTCACCTTCAAATTAACTGCTAATCCTAGAGGTTCACATACTTTTGCCAGTCACAGATTTGTAATATTGGATAATTTTCCTCAATAAATAAATGGTCAATTATAATATTTTTGTCTCATTTGTTTAACTGGGTTCTCTTTATCTACTTTTAGGACTTGTGTGAAAATCTGATGATGTTTTAGGTCATATTTATGCAGAAATATAGAAAATTCTAAAGGGTTCACAAACTTTCAAGCACCACTGTAGGTTGATTCCAAACATTCATATCACAGTCATTTGTACTGCACTAACCATGCTCACAATGAAATCATCATCAAAGACAGTTTGCTGAGTCTAAGCATGCATTCAGTGACTGAAGAGAGCTATTTTAGGAAGACAAAGTGTTGCAGAATCCTGACTTTACCAAGCCATTTATTGTGCAGACAGATGGCTCTTTGGTTAGGAGTGGTTTGGTGCAGGAAATGGAAGAAAAGTGAAGACCCATTACATCTATAAACTGTAAGCTGTGCCAGAGAGAGATAAAATATTTGTCTCCAGTGATGTTTGTGGTGGAATCATTCAAAGATTACCTAATACTGCCTTATGTGTATCGTAATCTGTATCTTCCATGTATTGTCCTTGTTCTGTGTGTGTGTCATTTGTTTACTGTACTGCTGCAACAAAATTTCTCTCAGAGGTCAGTAAAGTTACAGTGGTGCTTGAAAGTTTGTGAACCCTTTAGAATTTTCTATATTTCTGCATAAATATGACCTACTTGTAAAAGATCATCAGATTGTCACACAAGTCCTAAAAGTAGATAAAGAGAAACCAGTTAAACAAATTAGACAAAAATATTATACTTGGTGGCGGCACGGTGGTGTAGTGGTTAGCGCTGTCGCCTCACAGCAAGAAGGTCCTGGGTTCGAGCCCCGGGGCCGGCGAGGGCCTTTCTGTGTGGAGTTTGCATGTTCTCCCCGTGTCCGCGTGGGTTTCCTCCGGGTGCTCCGGTTTCCCCCACAGTCCAAAGACATGCAAGTTAGGTTAACTGGTGACTCTAAATTGACCGTAGGTGTGAATGTGAGTGTGAATGGTTGTCTATGTGTCAGCCCTGTGATGACCTGGCGACTTGTCCAGGGTGTACCCCGCCTTTCGCCCGTAGTCAGCTGGGATAGGCTCCAGCTTGCCTGCGACCCTGTAGAAGGATAAAGCGGCTAGAGATAATGAGATGAGATGAGATTATACTTGGTTATTTATTTATTGAGGAAAATGATCCAATATTACATATCTGTGAGTGACAAAAGTATGTGAACCTTTGCTTTCAGTATCTGGTGTGACCCCCTTGTGCAGCAATAACTGCAACTAAACGTTTCCGCTAACTGTTGATCAGTCCTGCACACAGGCTTGGAGGAATTTTAGCCCATTCCTCTGGACAGAACAGCTTCAACTCTGGGATGTTGATGGGTTTCCTCACATGAACTGCTCGCTTCAGATCCTTCCATAATATTTTGATTAGATTAAGGTCAGGATTTTGACTTGGCCATTCCAAAACATTAACTTTATTCTTCTTTAGCCATTCTTTGGTAGAATGACTTGTGTGCTTAGGGTCATTGTCTTGCTGCATGACCCACCTTCTCTTGGGATTCAGTTCATGGACAGATGGCCTGACATTTTCCTTTAGAATTCGCTGGTATAATTCAGAATTCATTGTTCCATCAATGATCGCAAGCCGTCCTAGCCCAGATGCAGCAAAACAGGCCCAAACCATGATACTATCACCACCATGTTTCACAGATGGGATAAGGTTCTTATGCTGGAATGCAGTGTTTTCCTTTCTCCAAACATAACGCTTCTCATTTAAAGCAAAAAGTTCTATTTTGGTCTCATCCGTCCACAAAACATTTTTCCAATAGCCATCTGGCTTGTCCATGTGATCTTTAGCAAACCGCGGATGAGCAGCAATGTTCTTTTTGGAGAGCAGTGGCTTTCTCCTTGCAACCCTGCCATGCACAACATTGTTGTTCAGTGTTCTCCTGATGGTGGACTCATGAATATTGACATTAGCCAATGTGAGAGAGGCCTTCAGTTGCTTAGAAGTTACCCTGGGGTCCTTTGTGGCCTCACCGACTATTACACGCCTTGCTCTTGCAGTGATCTTTGTTGGTCAATCACTCCTGGGGAGGGTAACAATGGTCTTGAATTTCCTCCATTTGTACACAATCTGCCTGACTGTGGATTGGTGGAGTCCAAACTCTTCAGAGATGGTTTTGTAACCTTTTCCAGCCTGATGAGCATCAACAACGCTTTTTCTGAGCTCCTCAGAAATCTCCTTTGTTCGTGCCATGATACACTTCCACAAACGTGTGTTGTGAAGATCAGACTTTGATAGATCCCTGTTCTTTACATAAAACAGGGTGCCCACTCACACCTGATTGTCATCCCATTGATTGAAAACACCTGACTCTAATTTCACCTTCAAATTAACTGCTAATCCTAGAGGTTCACATACTTTTGCCACTCACAGATATGTAATATTGGATCATTTTCCTCAATAAATAAATGACCAAGTATAATATTTTTGTCTCATTTGTTTAACTGGGTTCTCTTTATTTACTTTTAGGACTTGTGCGAAAATCTGATGATGTTTAGGTCATATTTATGCAGAAATATAAAAAATTCTAAAGAGTTCACAAACTTTCAAGCACCACTGTATATCCTTCCTGGCACCTTGAACCAATCTGGCCATTTTCCTCTGACCTCTCTCATCAACAAGGTGTTTCCACCCACAGAACTGTCACTCACTCGATGTTTTTTGTTTTTCGCCCCATTCTGTGTAAACTCTAGAGACTGTTAATACATTAGGGTGTGTGTGTGTGTGTGTGTGTGTGTGTGTGTTTGGTTTGTTGAGACTCCTTGCTAACTATTTTTTGTTGATATCTACAGTCTTAGACAAAAATAATGGATTCCCTTTTCTGTATCTTTCAAATCAAATGATTGAGTTATTTTGTTGGTGTGAATTAATATATTATTAAATGAAGCTAGCACATTGACTAATATAAATTCTATTAGCTTTTAGAAGAAATAAGAAATGTGGGAACTCTTTCTGTGAGGGTGCTTTGTGATATACACTACCGTTCAAAAGTTTGGGGTCGCTTTGAAATTTCCTTAGTTTTGAAAGAAAAACACTGTTCTTTTCAATGAAGATCACTTTAAACTAATCAGAAATGCACTCTATACTTTGCTAATGTGGTAAATGACTATTCTAGCTGCAAATGTCTGGTTTTTGGTGCAATATCTCCATAGGTGTATAGAGGCCCATTTCCAGCAACTATCACTCCAGTGTTCTAATGGTACAATGTGTTTGCTCATTGCCTCAGAAGGCTAATGGATGATTAGAAAACCCTTGTACAATCATGTTAGCACAGCTGAAAACAGTTTAGCTCTTTAGAGAAGCTATAAAACTGACCTTCCTTTGAGCAGATTGAGTTTCTGGAGCATCACATTTGTGGGGT
The DNA here is from genome assembly GCF_027579695.1 of Neoarius graeffei. NCBI lineage: Eukaryota > Metazoa > Chordata > Actinopteri > Siluriformes > Ariidae > Neoarius > Neoarius graeffei. The sequence goes on from NC_083571.1 coordinate 91,343,765, forward strand.
CGATTAAATGCTCAAAATGGCCAGAAAAATGTCTTGACTATATTTTCTATTCATTTTACAAATTATGGTGGTAAATAAAAGTGTGACTTTTCATGGAAAACACAAAATTGTCTGGGTGACCCCAAACTTTTGAAAGGTAGTGTAAATATTTTGAGTAAGATGTCATTGGGGCAACAAGGCTGGATTGACAGCCCTAACTTTCCTCTGCTGTTTTATTCAAGTGCTGAGAGCTTAATGCAAGCTGGCTTCTCTGGCAAACCAAATCCACTATGAATGAGACAGATGGGCAGATTCAGTCCATACTAACAAGGGCTTTTGTGCTCCTTTATTGTGTGTGAATTACAGATAATTACAGATGATGAGAGCTGCCACAATTCATCAGCCCCCCCATTCCTAAAACAGAAATTGTGTGTCTTATAGCAAACTGTCTAATATTTTTATCATGTAATTCCATTCCTGCAGCTTTGACTTGCAATATATAGTCCAAATAAATCCCTTATGTTGAATCTAAGCTTCCCTGACTACAGCACCTTCTCTAGAGAGAGAGAGAGAGAGAGAGAGTGTGTGTGTGTGTGTGTGTGTGTGTGTGTTGTAAAGATAAGCTGTTCCAGGATGGTGAGGTGGCATGAGTGAACAAGTGTTTGGCTTGTTATAGGAGGCTCTTGCAAAAAAACAATGTTTTCACTTGCAAGTTCTGAATTCACACACTACTGTATTGCATGTAGGGCTACAACAATTCCATGCATCCATCCATTATCTGTAGCTGCTTATCCTGTCCTACAGGGTTGCAGGCAAGCTGGAGCCTATCCCAGCTGACTATGGGCGGGAGGCGGGGTACACCCTGGACAAGTCGCCAGATCATTACAGGGCTAACACATAGACAACCATTCACACTTACAGTCAATTTAGACTCACTAATTAGCCTAACCTGCATGCCTTTGGACTGTGGAGGAAACCGGAGCACCTGGAGGAAACCCACGCGGACACGGGGAGAGCATGCAAACTCCACACAGAAAGGCCCTTATCGTCCGCTGGGCTCGAACCCACCCTCTTGCTGTGAGGCGACAGTGCTACTGCTAACCACTACACCACTGTGCCACCCGGGCTACAACAATTATTAAAGAAAAATTGCTTTTGTAGATTAGTATGGTCAACTCGTTCACTGAGGTATCTTTGTAACTTTTTATTGCAAGTACAGTGGTACTTTAAAGTTTGTGAACCCTTTAGAATTTTCTATATTTCTGCATAAATATGACCGAAAACATCATCAGATTTTCACACAAGTCCTAAAAGTAGATAAAGAGAACCCAGTTAAACAAATGAGACAAAAATATTATACTTGGTCATTTATTTATTGAGGAAAATTATCCAATATTACATATCTGTGAGTGGCAAAAGTATGTGAACCTCTAGGATTAAATCAAATCAAGTTTATTTGTACAGCGCTTTTAACAATAAACATTGTCGCAAAGCAGCTTTACAGAATTTGAACGACTTAAAACATGAGCTAATTTTATCCCTAATCTATCCCCAATGAGCAAGCCTGTGGCGACGGTGGCAAGGAAAAACTCCCTCAGATGACATGAGGAAGAAACCTCGAGAGGAACCAGACTCAAAAGGGAACCCATCCTCATTTTGGCAACAACAGACAGCCTGACTATAATATTAACAGTTTTAACAGGTATAACCCTCAACTGTCCTCATGGGGCCGTCCTTCACAGGAGTGGGGCGATAAAACTCCGACCAGACACAGGGCACCAGGATGGATCAAGCAGGTCCGAGGGGCAGAAGAGGCCAGCATCTCAATCCCAGGATCAACATGTAACTCAGAGGGACAGATGGGGGGGGGGAGAGAGAGAGAAAGAAAACACGTTGTTAGGTATGCCCTAAAAATGACAAGTATTAAATCTGTGTGGTAGGCTCGCAGAGACGAGAGTCTTTACATCAGGCATGACGCACAATGGCATGTTAATATGGTAAAAAATATATCATGACCTGCTCTGGCTGGATGCTTGATTGGGTGATGGGAGCACACTCCTCAGCAATGATGAGATGCAGATGGGACCCTTAGGCCTGGCCAAGACAATTCAGTTACATTTCACCGGGTCTGGGACATGCGACAGAATGTCTGACGGCCGATTCCCTGCAGGCTACGATAGCCAGTCGAGGTCCCCACCGTCTCCACCAAAAGATTTCCTGTTGACTCCATGTAACTCAGAGGGACAGATTTGGGGTGGGGGGGGGGAGAGAAAGAAAACACAGGTGGTTAGGTATGCCCAATGTCACCTGAATAAGTAGGAACAGTATACATATTGCACCGAGTACAAGCAGGGACTCCGGCAACTAACTATGACAGCATAACTAAAAGGAGAGAGCCAGAAGGTAACACAGGCATGAGGGAGCCCCGGGACATATAGCAGCCAGCCACTGCACCGTCAACAAACTCGAGTGAGCAAGCGAGTGGGGACTGACAGCATCCATACATCCCAGTTTACCAAAACACTCTATGTCTGAGGACCCTCCAGATCTACTCCTTTACCTCATAAACACCATTAACAAAAGGCTTGACTAAACAGATATGTATTCAGCCTAGACTTAAATGCTGAGACTGTGTCTGATTCCCGAACATTACTTGGAAGGCTGTTCCATAACAGTGGGGCTTTGTAAGAAAAGGCTCTGCCCCCTGATGTAGCCTTCACTATACGAGGTACCAGCAGATAGCCTGCACCTTTTGATCTAAGTAGGCGTGGCGGGTCATAGAGGAGCAGAAGTTCACTCAGGTACTGTGGTGCGAGACCATTTAGTGCTTTAAAGGTCAATAGTAGTATTTTATAATCAATACGAAATTTGATTGGGAGCCAATGCAGTGTGGATAAGACAGGCGTGATGTGGTCATATTTTCTAGTTCTAGTAAGGACTCTTGCTGCGGCATTTTGAACTAACTGGAGCTTGTTTATGCACTTATTGGAACATCCAGACAGTAAGGCATTACAATAATCCAACCTGGAGGTAACGAAAGCATGGACTAGTTTTTCTGCATCATGCAATGACATTAAATTTCTTATCTTTGCAATATTTCTGAGATGAAAGAAAGCTATCCGGGTAATGTTATCAATGTGAGTTTCGAATGAAAGACTGGGGTCAATAATCACTCCGAGGTCTTTTACTGCTGCACGTGAAGAAACAGAAAGGCCATCCAGAGTTACTGTGTAATCAGAAAACTTACTTCTAGCTGTATGTGGTCCTAGCACAAGTACTTCAGTCTTGTCAGAGTTAAGCAGAAGGAAATTTATAAGCATCCAGTGTCTAATGTCCTTAACACATTCCTCAATTTTATTAAGCTGGTGTCTCTCATCAGGTTTTGCAGAGACATACAACTGTGTGTCATCAGCATAACAGTGGAAACTAATACAATGTTTACGAATAATATCGCCCAGAGGTAACATATATAGAGAAAAAAGCAGTGGACCCAAGACAGAACCTTGTGGAACACCAAACTTTACCTCGGTACGTCTAGAAATATCACCATTTATATCGACATACTGATAACGATCAGTTAGATAAGTTATCTCAGATCATTGTCTCATCTCATTCAAAATATGTCTGAGTAATAATATATGCACCTCACCACGCTACTGTATTAAACGTACTTTCACGTCAACTACTGCACAGAGCTTTATAAATGATCTCCCAGAGCTGTCAACTTTGATTGGGTCACTGTCAGCCCCTGCAGAACTCGATCAGGCAACTGAATGTTTTTTAATCAGGGGTTTGATAACTGCTAGTTTAAAGGATTTGGGTACATAGCCAATCATAAGAGAAGAATTTATTATTTTTAGAAGCGGTTCAATTACTCCAGGCATTATCTGTTTGAATAGATGTGTCGGTAAGGGATCTAGTACGCAAGTTGAGGCTTTTGATGTAGAGATTAATGAGAGTAATTCAGTTTCTTTTAGGGGAGTAAAACATTCTAACTGATGATCTGATACAGTTATATTGTTAACTACAAGGTCACTTTCATTGTCTAACCTTAAATTAGTAGTTTGAATTTTTTGTCGGATATTCTCAATTTTGTCATTAAAAAAATTCATGAAGTCGTTGCTACTACATACTGCAGGTGTGCATGTGTTGATAGTGGACTTATTCCTGGTTAATTTTGCTACAGTATTAAATAGGAATCTAGGATTATTTTTGTTATCTTCTATTAGGGAGGAGAGATATGTTGATCTCGCAGCACTAAGAGCTTTTTTATACTTCAGGAAGCTCTCCTTCCACGCCAATTTGAACACTACCAATTTTGTTTGACGCCATTTACGTTCCAATTTTCGAGTGGTCTGTTTTAATGTGCGAGTGTCATCATTATACCAGGGTGCTAATTTTTTGTCTCTGACCATTTTCCTTTTTAGAGGAGCTACATTATCTAAAGTATGGCGGAATGTTGACTCTAAGCATTCAGTTGCCTGATCGAGTTCTGCAGGGGCTGACAGTGACCCAATCAAAGTTGACAGCTCTGGGAGATCATTTATAAAGCTCTGTGCAGTAGTTGACGTGAAAGTACGTTTAATACAGTAGCGTGGTGAGGTGCATATATTATTACTCAGACATATTTTGAATGAGATGAGACAATGATCTGAGATAACTTCAGACTGTGGAAGTATGACTATATTGTCTACGTTTAATCTGAATGTTAGTATTAGATCAAGGGTGTGACCACCATTATGGGTCGGTCCTATGACATTCTGCTTAATCCCGACTGAATCTAAGATGGACACAAACGCTGTTTTTAAAGGGTCTTCTGGGTTATCGAAGTGAATATTAAAATCTCCGACAACTAAAGCTTTGTCTAAGGAAATAACCAAATCTGAGATAAAATCTGCAAATTCAGAAAGAAACTCAGAATATGGCCCCGGGGGCCTGTAAATAATAAGCAATGGAATTAACTGGGTAGACTTATTTTTCGAGGCTACATACATTATATGAGTATGAAGAACTTCAAATGTATTAAATTTATAACCAGGTTTGTGTGTTACACCTAGATAATTGTTATAAATAACCGCGACGCCTCCTCCTCTGCCAGTTAGACGAGGCTGGTGTATATAACTGTATCCAGGAGGACTCGCTTCATTTAATGCTATATATTCATTTGGCTTAATCCATGTTTCTGTTAAACACAGTACATTAAACTCCTGATCAGTAATGAGTTCATTAACCATTAGCGCTTTAGATGTAAGAGATCTAATATTTAATAGCCCCACCTTTAGATCAAAGGTGCTGGCAGCAGCTGTACAGTCAGTCTGATCTAATTTTATATTGATTAGGTTACTGGAACAAACTCTCTGAAAATTTCTACCTTTTTGTTGAGCTCGGGGAACAGACACAGTCTCGATGTAGTGGGCCCTGAGTGACGACTCTGTGCAGCTAGCAGACAGTCGGTTTAGCCTGTTCGTCTGCTCCCTGGCCTTGGCTCTGGATTGTCAGAAATTAACTAGGCCTGTTCTGAGACTATGACCTATGCTGCAGGAAATGAGAGCAGCACCTTCCCGAGTGGGATGGATACCGTCCCGCCCTAACAGGCCAGCAGTGCCCTCAAAATTAGCCCAATTATCTATAAAGCCCACACTGTTTTCAGAGCACCACCTGGACAGCCAGCAGTTCAGCGACCATAACCTGCTGTAAGCTACATCGCCACGCCGCATTGGGATGGGGCCAGAGCATACTACAGCATCGGACATCGCCTTCGCTAATTTAAACACCTCTACAAAGTTACTCTTAGTAACCTCAGACTGACGAAGGCGTATATCATTAGCTCCTGCATGGATAACTATCTTTGAGAACCTGTGCTTGCCTAGGACCCTAAGATTACCTGCTATGTCCGGTGCCCTGGCTCCCGGTATACACCTGACTAAAGCTGCTGGTGCCCCTAAAGGCTGAGCTAATTTCACGTGCCGTATGATAGAGTCCCCTATAACCAGAGCTCTTTCAGGTTTCTCAGTGGGTGCATCACTAAGGAGAGCAAACCTGTTCGACACGTGACGCGGAGAGGAGTGGTGCTCCCGTGGGCGAGCCTCAGCGGTAGCTTTGGCTCTACGCTTATGCCGCCGAGCCGTCACCCATTCGCCCCGCTGTAAGGGCTCTAATGCCGGAGTTGGGGGATTGCTAACTCCACCTAGGGCGTCCAGACTTTCCTTAACAGAAACTACACTGTTCTGACGCTCACTAACCTGCTCTAAAGCCTGGACACGTGCTTCTAGCACTGAAATCTTCTCCGTCAGAGAGCTAACTAATCTGCACTTATCACAAGTAAAGCTAATAGAGCTATCGCTAGTGACGGAGGAAGAATGACTAAACATCCTGCACTCAGCACACTGAACAGGCTGAAGGTGTGCCATGATGAAAAGATTCACGTACCTTAAATGAAGATCTGTTGATATTAAAGCAGATCAGATGGACTCCGCTTGTGGACTTTACACAGGAGGAGAAAAAAAGAAAGCTTCCGGTCTCGGCGTTCTTCCGAAAAAAGAAAGAGAAAAAACCGGAAAAAAAAACGGAAAAAGGAAAGTGAAAGTGAAAAGTACAAAAATGAAAGCGACAGTATAATAAAAATGAAGACGATACTGGAAATTTATTTATAGAAAAAAAGTTAAAAAAGGATTAGTAATTAACGCCGGCACTCGCGGGAAAAAGGACTCGGCGCGAACAGCCGATTAGCAGTTAATTTGAAGGTGAAATTCGAGTCAGGTGTTTTCATTCAGTGGGACAACAATCAGGTGTGAGTGGGCACCCTGTTTTATTTAAAGAACAGGGATCTATCAAAGTCTGATCTTCACAACACATGGTTGTGGAAGTGTATGATGGCACGAACAAAGGAGATTTCTGAGGAGCTCAGAAAAAGCGTTGCTGATGCTCCTCAGGCTGGAAAAGGTTACAAAACCATCTCTAAAGAGTTTGAACTCCACCAATCCACAGTCAAACAGATTGCATACAAATGGAGGAAATTCAAGACCATTGTTACCCTCCCCAGGAGTGGTCGACCAAAGATCGCTCCAAGAGCAAGGCGTGTAATAGTCGGCGAGGTCACAAAGGATCCCAGGGTAACTTCTAAGCAACTGAAGGCCTGTCTCACATTGGCTAATGTTAATGTTCATGAGTCCACCATCAGGAGAACACTGAACAACAATGGTGTGCATGGCAGGGTTGCAAGGAAAAAGCCACTGCTCTTCAGAAAGAACATTGCTGTTTGTCTGCAGTTTTCTAAAGATCATGTGGACAAACCAGAAGGCCACTGGAAAAATGTTTTGTGGACGGATGAGACCAAAATAGAACTTTTTGGTGTAAATGAGAAGTGTTATGTCTGGAGAAAGGAAAACACTCCATTCCAGCATAAGAACCTTATCCCATCTGTGATACATGGTGGTGGTAGTATCATAGTTTGGGCCTGTTTTGATGCATCTGGGCCAGGATGGCTTACCATCATTGATGGAACAATGAATTCTGAATTATACCAGCGAATTCTAAAGGAAAATGTCAGGACATCTGTCCATGAACTGAATCTCAAGAGAAGGTGGGTCATGCAGCAAGACAACGACCCCAAGCACACAAGTCATTCTACCAAAGAATGGTTAAAGAAGAATAAAGTTAATGTTCTGGAATGGCCAAGTCAAAGTCCTGACCTTAATCCAATCAAAATGTTGTGGAAGGACCTGAAGCGAGCAGTTCATGTGAGGAAACCCACCAACATCCCAGAGTTGAAGCTGTTCTGTACGGAGGAATGGGCTAAAATTCCTCCAAGCTGGTGTGCAGGACTGATCAACAGTTACCGGAAATGTTTAGTTGCAGTTATTGCTGCACAAGGGGGTCACACCAGATACTGAAAGTTCACATACTTTTGCCACTCACAGATATGTAATATTGGATCATTTTCCTCAGTGAATAAATGGCCAAGTACAACATTTTTGTTTCATTTGTTTAACTGGGTTCTCTTTATTTACTTTAAGGACTTGTGTGAAAATCTGATGATGTTTTAGGTCATATTTATGCAGAAATATAGAAAATTCTAAAGGGTTCACAAACTTTCAAGCACCACTGTACATTGGATACCGACTTGCATTGCATTATGTACGAGAATTTCCCACAGCTGGTAAATAAAAAAGTAGTGTAAGTGGGAGCAATACCTATGTATACAATGCCTCTCTGACATTCAAGCCTGCCTTATAATGCAGATATAAAACAACAAAAAAGCAAATCCACATGAATTTCTGTAGCCAAGTTTATGGTATCAGTTATGTACAGTGTTCTCCATGATTACTGGTACCTCGTGTAAAGATTAGCAAAAAGAGTTTAAAAAATCCACCTTTTTGTGAAGTAGCTTCATCTAACACTTAAAAAAAAGGGGAAAAATCCAACCTTTAATTGAAATAAATTTATTCAGAGAAAAACAAATTCCTCATCAAGAAATAATTATTTTCAACAAAAACACATGCCATTATTATTGACACCCTTGGACATTATAGTGAATACAATGTAACTGAAGCACGTTTCATATTTAAGTTGTACATTTTTGAGTTGATTGGAGTGTGTAGGAACTTTTAAGCTGTAATCCATGACTTCCTGATTAAGTGGGATACAAATATGAGGTGTCACAGAGGTCAAATTCTCTTAGTCATCCATCAACATGGAAATGATAAAAAAAACAAATAAGGGAGAATTGTGTTGATCTTCATAAGTCAGGGAATGGTAATTTAAAAAAAGAATAGCTACTCACTTGAAAATGTCCATTTTGACCATTAACTATTAGCTAGCTACTTAAAACAGCCTCACAACTGGGCAACAAATTCTATCAAGTAGAGCTTGCCATCATTCTTTCATCTTGGTGTTATCTTAATTTTAGTTCTGGCTTTACACATCTAGTGTAGTTATATTTTCGTATTTGCTGAATAGCAATTTGACTAAAAGGTGGAATGACTTCTAAGAATATTGTCTGAATTTAATCTTTGTCATTAGCACCGACAGCCAGAATATTGCTGCATCATCCTAATTTTTTTTTCTAAATCAAGAGCAAGCCCACTGCTAAGCATTTATGCTGATCTGTTAGTGAAGTAGAAAGAATTCAACAGTTAGCCCATTTTCAACTCCTCAGAGGGATGTAATGCACAAGGAAAATGCCATTTTTATTTGTTTATTTTAAATATGTTGCAAAAGGTATTTACTTATCTTAATTTTTTTTTATATTTTGGATGTCAAGTCAAGTTTATTTTTATAGCACTTTTAACAATAGACATTGTTGCAAAGCAGCTTTACAGAAATTTAAAGATTTTAAACATGAGCTAATTTTATTCCTAATCTATCCCCAATAAGCAAGCCTGTGGCAATGGTGGCAAGGAAAAACTCCCTCAGATGACATGAGGAAAAAACCTCGAGAGGAACCAGATTCAAATGGGATCCCATCCTCATGTGGGTGATAACAGTCAACATGATTATAAATAACTTGCTACTATAACAGTGTACTATATAGTCACAAAGTATAACTGTGTAACCAGGAAATTCATTATAGTTTGAACATGAAGTCTGTTTTGTTGAAGTTATAAACTGTTCATTGATGGAAACTTGAGTGCAAAACTGTTCATGACAACTGCAGTCCTAAAGTTAGCAAGTTAATTGTAGTCCTCAGCCATGAAAGCATTACTATAAGTGTCCAGAGCCATCTTCCAAGTGTGACTTTCAACTGTCCATATGGGACCGTCCTCCACAGGAGCAATGTGATGAGACTCCAGCCAGACGTAGGGCATTAGGATGGATCAGGCAGGTCTACATACAGTTAGGTCCATAAATATTTGGACAGAGACAACATTTTTCTAATTTTGGTTCTGTACATTACCACAATGAATTTTGAACAAAACAATTCAGATGCAGTTGAAGTTCAGACTTTCAGCTTTAATTCAGTGGGTTAAACAAAATGATTGCATAAAAATGTGAGGAACTAAAGCATTTTTTAAGCACAATCCCTTCATTTCAGGGGCTCAAAGTACTGGTAATTGGACAAATTAAATAATTGTAAATAAAATGTTCATTTCTAATACTTGGTTGAAAACCCTTTGTTGGCAATGACTGCCTGAAGTCTTGAGCTCATGGACATCACCAGACGCTGCGTTTCCTCCTTTTTAATGCTCTGGCAGGCCTTTACTGCAGCAGTTTTCAGTTGCTGTTTGTTTGTGGGCCTTTTCTGTCTGAAGTTTAGTCTTTAACAAGTCAAATGCATGCGCAATTGGGTTGAGATCAGGTGACTGACTTGGCCATTCAAGAATATTCTACTTCTTTGCTTTAATAAACTCCTGGGTTGCTTTGGCTTTATGTTTTGGGTCATTGTCCATCTGTATTATGAAATGCCGACCAATCAGTTTGGCTGCATTTGGCTGGATTTGAGCACACAGTACGTCTCTGAATACCTCAGAATTCATCCGGCTGATTCTGTCCTGTGCCACATCATCAATAAACACTAGTGACCCAGTGCCACTGGCATGCTGAAGCCATCACACTGCCTCCACCGTGTTTTACAGATGATGTGGTATGCTTTGGATCATGAGCTGTACCATGCCTTCGCCATACTTTTTTCTTTCCATCATTCTGGTAGAGGTTGATCTTGGCTTCATCTGTCCAAAGAATGTTCTTCCAGAACTGTGCTGGCTTTTTTAGATGTTTTTTAGCAAAGTCCAATCTAGCCTTTTTATTCTTGAGGCTTATGAATGGCTTGCACCGTGCAGTGAACCCTCTGTATTTACTTTCATGCAGTCTTCTCTTTATGGTAGATTTGGATATTGATACGCCTACTTCCTGGAGAGTGTTGTTCACTTGGTTGGCTGTTGTGAAGGGTTTTTTTTTCACCATGGAAATTATTCTGCGATCATCCACCACTGTTGTCTTCTGTGGGCGTCCAGGTCTTTTTGCATTGATTAATTCACCAGTGCTTTCTTTCTTTCTTTCTTTCTTTCTTTCTTTCTCAGGATGTACCAAACTGTAGATTTTGCCACTCCTAATATTGTAGCAATTTCTCGGATGTTTTTTTTCCTGTTTTTGCAGCTTAAGGATGGCTTGTTTCACCTGCATGGAGAGCTCCTTTGACCACATGTTTTCTTCACAGCAAAATCTTCCAAATGCAAGCACCACACCTCAAATCAACTCCAGGCCTTTTATCTGCTTAATTGAGAATGACATAACGAAGGAATTGCCCACACCTGCCCATGAAATAGCCTTTGAGTCAATTGTCCAATTACTTTTGGTCCCTTTAAAAACAGGGTGGCACATGTTAAGGAGCTGAAACTCCTAAACCCTTCATCCAGATTTAATGTGGATACCCTCAAATGAAAGCTGAAAGTCTGGACTTTATGCCCATTTTCTGCTCTTCTTACGAAGACATAGTGTGTTTTACTATATAACATGGATATATTTAACTTTAACACGCAACCAGGAGATAGTTTTCTCACTTTCTCACAGTTTTCTCACTTTTTTTTTCCAAGATGGCAGCGCGCGTGGTTGCAGCGGCTCACGGCTCTCCTTTTCAGTGCTCTTTTTTTTGTTTGTTTTTGTATTTCTTTCTTGTTTGTTTGTGCAACATCGGTTCTGCAAACATCCAGTACACCCGCCAGACACTTTTAGCCATCGGTGACCAACATCAGGTGTCTGTTTCGAGCGACTTTCTCTTCACGCATAACATCCCAGATGACATATCAAGACCGCCGGGCTCTCCGTGGATTGTTGTCGGGTCTAGGAGGCGGTGCAGATGGAGGAGGGAGAAGAAGCAGAAGCGGGGCTGCAGGTCCGGTGCTATGCTAAGGCTAAGAAAATCACACAAGCCACTTCTACCGAGCCTGTATTTCTCCAATGCCAGATCCCTGGTGCATAAAACGGATGATCTGGAATTACAACTCGCTGGAAATTGCTATGTTCGGGACTGCTGTGTTTTAATTATCACAGAAACCTGGCTTCATCCGGAAATACCCGATGCTAGCTTGCAGCTAGCAGGCCGCACTCTGCTCCGCTGGGACAGAAATGAGAACTCCGGTAAGAGCAGAGGGGGAGGGCTCTGTATTTACGTGCATGATAATTGGTGTAACAACGGAACAATTATAGATAAACACTGTTCCCCAGACCTTGAATACATGTCTGTAAGATGCCGGCCTTTTTTTCTACCGAGAGAGCTAACTGTAGTGATTGTCACAGCTGTGTATATTCCACCTGATGCCAGTGTTAACACAGTGCTCTCTCTCCTGTTGAACACCATAAACATACAGCAGCGGGCCCACCCTGACGGTGTTCACATAATCACAGGAGACTTTAATAAGGCCAACTTGAAGACTGTACTGCCGAAGTTTTACCAACATGTTAAGTGTTCTACTAGAGGGGAAAACACTCTGGATCATGTTTACTCCAACATCAAGCATGCGTACAGAGCCATACCCCTCCCCCACCTCGGCCAGTCAGACCATCTTTCCCTCCTGCTCTCCCCAGCCTACACCCCCCTCAGATGCAGAGCCAGGCCCACCACAAGGACTATCACAACCTGGCCTGACAACACACTCTCCAAACTGCAGGACTGCTTTAAACAGACAGATTGGGACTGATTTGAACACCAGGAGCTGGAGACATTCACAGGAACGGTGCTGGACTATATCAAGTTCTGCATCGGGAATGTGACGGTGGATAAAAACATCCAGGTCTTCCCAAACCAGAAACCCTGGATGACCAGCCAGGTCCGCTCACTCCTCAGGGCTCGCGATGCTGCCTTCAGGTCAGGTGATAGAGCGCTGTACAGAGCTGCTCGAGCTGATCTGAAAAGAGGAATAAATAAAGCCAAGGCGGACCACAGGCTGTGCATAGAGTCCCACCTGTCCAGCAACAACACACGGGAGGTGTGGCAGGGCATTCAGGACATCACAAACTTCAGAGACTGTAATGTGCCAACAGGAGATTGGAGTGCACCGCTAGCAGAGGAGCTAAATCGCTTCTTTGCTCACTTTGAAACATCTCAGCAGCACTCATCTGCTCCTGCCCTGCCCCCACCACCACACAGTTCCTACACCACTCCTTTCACTGTACAGGAGCACAATGTCAGACGGGTGCTCCTGGCATTGAACCCCAAGAAAGCTGCCGGCCCAGATGGTGTACCTGGTAAGGTGCTCAGAGCGTGTGCCCACCAGCTTGCCCCTACCTTCACCAGGATCTTTAACCTCTCCCTGGCTCAGGCAGTCATCCCACCCTGCCTAAAATCTGCAACAATAATCCCAGTGCCGAAGAAGTCTCCTGTCACCAGCCTGAATGATTACCGTCCTGTGGCCCTCACCCTGGTAATCATGAAGTGCTTCGAGAGACTAGTTCTTCAGCACATCAAGGACTACCTCCCCCCAGACTTCGACCCCTACCAGTTCGCATATCGCACAAACAGATCCACAGAGGATGCCATTGCTGTAGCTCTCCACTCTGCGCTAAATCACCTGGAGCAGCAGCAGAGCTACGTCCGCATACTCTTTGTGGATTACAGTTCAGCTTTTAATACAATAATCCTGGACATCCTTATTAGAAAACTGGACACTCTTGGCCTCCCCCCCTCTCATATGTGCCTGGTTAAAGGACTTTCTTACTAACCGGCCCCAGACTGTGAGACTTGGCCCCCACTTCTCCTCCACCCGCACGTTGAGCACCGGCTCTCCACAGGGCTGTGTGCTGAGCCCCATCCTGTACTGCCTCTACACCCACGACTGTAGTCCGACCCACAACAACAACAACAACCTTATCGTCAAGTTTGCTGACGACACCACAGTGGTTGGACTCATCTCAAAGGGAGACGAGGCAGCCTACAGAGAGGAGATCCTGAATTTGGCAGCCTGGTGTTCAGAAAATAACCTCGCTCTGAACACCAAGAAAACCAAAGAGCTCATTGTTGACTTCAGGAAGCACAGCACCGACCTAGCCCCCCTCTACATCAACAACATGTATGTGGAGAGGGTCCACACCTTCCGGTTTCTCGGTGTCCTCATCTCCACCAACATCTCCTGGTCAGCAAACATTACAGCAGTCATTAAGAAGGCTCAGCAGTGGCTACACTTCCTGAGAGTCCTCAGGAAGTACAACTTAAGCTCCAACCTGCTGCTGACCTTCTACTGCTCATCCATCGAGAGCCTGCTGACGTACTGTATTACAGTATGGTACAGCAGCTGCACTGCTGTAGACAGGGAGAGGCTCCAGAGGGTAGTTAAGGCAGCACAGAAGATCATTGGCTGCCCTCTCCCCTCCCTGATGGACATTTACACCTCCCGCTGCCTTAGCAGAGCTAAGAATATTATCAAGGACAGCTCCCACCCTGGCTTTGATCTGTTCGACCTGTTGCCCTCAGGGAGGTGCTACAGGTGCATCAGGACAAAGACAAATCGATTAAAAAACAGCTTCTTTCCAAAAGCCATAACCGCCCTGAACTCGGATATGCTCTGACTTTATAGTCTATTTATTTTACTATTTTACTAATTTATAATGTGCAGTACTTTTATAAGATGACTCTCTATGCAATACTTTTATAATGTGCAATACCACACTCCATAATGTGAAACGCAACACATACACCTCAGGACTGTGCACCTTACACACAACATGTACACCTCAAGTCTGTGCACCTTACCTTGCCTTGCAATACTTTATAATGTGTAATATTTTATCTTATGTGACTCTCTCGTGCAATAATTTATAATGTGACTGTCTCTGTGCAATACTTTATATGTGCAATACCTCACTCCATAATGTGTAACACAACACATACACCTCAGACTGTGCACCTTACACCCCCCCTTTCCCCCCCTTCCTCCCTCTCTCTCTCACTCTCTCTCTCTCTCTCTCTCTCTCTCTACACGCTGTTTGCACTGTTATTGGAGATGGTTTAATCTCATTGTACATGTGTATAGTGACAATAAAGGTATTCTATTCTATTCTATTCTATTCTATTATTCGAGAGAGGAGCTGCTGGCCCTGAAAACAATGGGACAAGCCGGGATACGACACCCCATCCTGGCCAAGCTGAGGAGGAAACCCAGGGGCTGCAAAGCCAGGGCTAAGCTAAAGGCGAGGCTAGCAGACAACTGGTGGCACTACAAACCATCCATTCCCTCCGTTATCATGGGGAATGTGAACTCGCTGTCGAATAAAGTTGACGAGCTTTCCGCTCTAAACAACCAGCGGATTTACCAGGAGAGTAGCTTATTTATCTTTACGGAGACATGGCTAACACACCTTGTACCAGATGCTAACATGGATCTGCGGGGATTCACTGCTGTGAGAGCCGACAGAGACACTAACACTTGCGGGAAAAGCAAAGGTGGGGGACTCATCATTTATGTGAACAACCGCTGGTGTAACCCGGGACATATCTCCGTAAAGACAGTTTTATGTTGCCCGGACTTGGAGCTGCTAGCCGTTAGCCTGCGGCCATATTATCTGCCAAGGGAGTTCAGTCACATGATCACCATCTGTGTTTACATCCCTCCGAGGGCAGACGCAGCCGCTGCATGTGAGAGGATTCACTCTGTCACAGCAAGGCTGCAGACACAGCACCCTGAGGCATTTATCATCATTTCTGGGGACTTTAATCATGCTACTTTGGACTCTACTTTGGCTGCTTTTTACCAGGCTGTGGACTGTCCAACATGGAACAACAGGACAATTGACTTGCTGTATGCTAATGTGAGGGATGCGTACAGAGTCACCCCCCCCCCCCCCAATAGGGAACTCTGACCACAACCTGGTTCTTCTACAGCCGAAGTACACCCCCCTGGTTCAAAGGTGGCCTGCAACAACTAGCTCCATCAGGAGGTGGTCCCCTGAAATGGAAGATGCCCTCAGGGACTGTTATGACACCATGGACTGGGATGTGCTGCTTAGCCCACACTGTGAGGACATAGAGGGGCTGACACACTGTCTGACGGATTACCTTAACTTCTGTGCAGACATGGTCTCCCCCGCTAAGACTGTACGGTGTTACCCTAATAACAAGCCATGGGTAACACAAGAAGTTAAAGCTGTCCTCAACAGGAAGAAGGCCACTTTCAGGAGCAGGGATAGGGAGGTGATGAAAGTAGCACAGCAGGAGGTAAAACGCTGTGTGAGGGAAGCGAAGGACAGCTACAGGAGAAAGGTGGAGCAGAAGCTGAAGGAGAAGAGCATGAGGGAGGTCTGGGAAGGTGTGAAAACCATCACAGGCCACAATACAAAGACCAGAGTTGTTGAGGGGACAGTGGAGAGGGTGAATGAGTTGAATAACTTTTTCAAATCGGTTCAACCAGCCCACGTCCCCCCCACCCTCTCCCTCACTGCAGCCATCTCTCCTTCTTCCCTCAACACACTTCCCCCCCCCAGTCATCACAGCAGCCCCCTCCTCCCCATCCTCCCCCACCTCAACACAGACTCCTCCATGCATTACTGCAGACCAGGTCAGAGGTCAACTGAGGAAGCTTCACCCCAGGAAAGCAGCAGGCCCGGACAAGGTGTGTCTCCGACTACTGAAGACCTGTGCTGCTGAACTGGGTGAACCACTCCAACGCATCTTCAACCTCAGCCTGCAGCTGGGGAGAGTACCAACCCTCTGGAAGACATCATGTATCGTTCCAGTTCCCAAAAAGAATCGGCCCAGCGAGCTGAACGACTTCCGACCGGTGGCACTCACTTCACATCTGATGAAGACATTGGAGCAGCTCTTCCTCAGCCTCCTCAGACCCCAGGTACAACATGCCCAGGACTGTCTGCAGTTTGCATACTGGGCAGGTGTTGGTGTGGAAGACTCCATCCTCTACCTGCTACACCGAGCCTACTCGCATCTGGATAAGGGAAGTGGCACAGTGAGGATCCTCTTCTTGGACTTCTTGAGTGCCTTCAACACCATCCAGCCCCTATTGCTTCAGGACAAACTGAACAGGATGCGAGTGGACCCCTGCCTGGTCACCTGGATCTCCAGCTACCTCACTGACAGGTCGCAGTACATCAGGCTGAAGGACATCACGTCTGACACTGTGATTAGCAGCACCGGAGCACCCCAGGGCACGGTGCTGGCCCCTCTTCTCTTCACCCTGTACACCGCGGGCTTCTGCTACAACTTGGAGCTGTGTCACATTCAGAAGTTTGCTGATGACACAGCCATCGTTGGGTGTATCAGTGACGACAGAGAGGAGGAGTATAGGAGCCTGGTGAGGGACTTTGCTGTGTGGTGCAACAGGAACCATCTGCAGCTCAACACCTCAAAGACCAAGGAGCTGGTCATTGACTTTGGGAGGTCCAGACCAAGGTCACGACCAGTTCTGATTGAGGGAGTCGAGGTGGAGGCTGTTGATTCCTACAAGTACCTCGGGCTGTGGCTGGACAGCAAGCTGGACTGGACTTGCAACACCAAACACTTTTATACAGGAAGGGACAGAGCAGGCTATACTTCCTTAGGAGGCTGCGGTCCTTTGACATCTGCAGGAAACTCCTGTGAATGTTCTATCAGTCTGTGGTCGCCAGTGTCCTGTTTTACACCGTGGTGTGCTGGGGGGGGAGGGGGGGCAGCACATCCAAGAAGGACACATCCAGGCTGGACAAACTGATCAGGCGGGCCGGCTCTGTGGTCGGCATGAAGCTGGACTCTCTGGTGACGGTGGCAGAGAAGAGGTCTATGGACAAACTATTGAATATCATGGACGATGCCAGTCACCCTCTGCACACCGTCATCAGCAACCAGAGGAGCCTGTTCAGTGACAGAATGCTCCTTCCCAAGTGCAGATGAACAGACTCAAAAACTCCTTTGTCCCTCATGCCATCAGACTGTACTACTCCTCTCTGGGGGAGGAGGGGTAACAGGAGGACAGAGAATGGGAAGGAGCAGTAGCCTAGCCTAACAATAAGCAATACCGGACAATGTGCAATATAATGTGCAATATCTCTCCTGCCGCCGCCTCCTCTTTTTTCCCCTCCTTCCCCCCTTCCCCATATCTTATTCTTTTTTTATATTTGTATATGTAAATAATTTATGTTAATTTATCTTGAAGTTTTCTCTATTTATTTTCTCTATTTATCTGTAATGATGCTGCTGGAATCTTAATTTCCCTGAGGGAACCCATCCAAAGGGATCAATAAAGTTTTATCTAATCTAATCTAATCTAATCTAATCTAATCTAATCTAATCTAATCTAATCTAATCTAATCGAAACCTGGAAATATAAGACTTTATTGTCATTGTAGTTATACAACAAAACTTTGCTTTGTAGCTATTGGGTTCGATTATATTGAGTTAGCTTAACCTATTACTTGTGTGTGTGTGGGGGGGGGATAAGCTGATAGATTAATATTATATAAAATCATAGAATCATTTAGGGCGGCACGGTGGTGTAGTGGTTAGCGCTGTCACCTCACAGCAAGAAGGTCCTTGGTTCGAGCCCCGTGGCTGACGAGGGCCTTTCTGTGCGGAGTTTGCATGTTCCCCCCGTGTCTGTGTGGGTTTCCTCCAGGTGCTCCGGTTTCCCCCAAAGACATGCAGGTTAGGTTAACTGGTAACTCTAAATTGACCGTAGGTGTGAATGGTTGTCTGTGTCTATGTGTCAGCCCTGTGATGACCTGGCGACTTGTCCAGGGTGTACCCTGCCTTTCGCCTGTAGTCAGCTGGGATAGGCTCCAGCTTGCCTGCGACCCTGTAGAACAGGATAAAGCGGCTAGAGATAATGAGATGAGATGAGAATCATTTATTGCAGACTTACTTGCATGGTTCTTGGTGTCATCATCTAGCTATGTGCAGTAGTTTAAGCAGATTCCAAAAACCATCTTGACCATTCTTTGGTGCATTTTTAAAACAAGGCTTTAGGCAAACTGTACCCAAGAGAGAAAACCCCAACGGTGAAATGTTGGCATTGTATAGTAGGAGGTCTTATTGTTCCCCACAATTTTTTCACAAGTTTATTGCTTGTCTATACTGTTTCTGTGCACTAGCAGTGCTATCCACATTGTAAACTCTTTAAAGTCAACTCATTATTTGGCCATAATATGACAGGAGCATGGTGACTCAGCAGGTTTCCCTCCCTTTAACACATCATGTGCTTTCCTAACCTTTGCCTGGTGCTTCATCGAGATGCTGATAAAGCCTCATTCTGCTCCAGGCTAGTGAGACGCCTGACAGCAGAGAGGGTGAAATATACAGTAAAGTGGTCATTAAGTCATTGCTGAGCCCGAAGCACCAGTGTAGGCCTTGGCCTCCCATAGAGTTTCATTACTTCAGTCTTTACTCTCCATGCCATTGCTAGTGTTAATGCTTTTTAATCATGCTAATTATCACTGTAGCAAAAGCATAGCTAAAGCAGGCTGAGCTAATGGGCAAGGCATCAACCACACAAGTGTGGGTGCCATGTGATAAAATCCTATTAAAGTAGTATGCCAAAATGTGTGCACATAAAAACACAAAGGCTTGTGCACAAAGCCCAGAAGGAAGATCAATGTTGTGATCAATATAGATGCAAACTTCAAAAAGCAACAGCTTAAACATAAACATGCTTAATAGGCAGCTTGGGTCACTGTTTGACTTCAATGTAAAGTGGATGCTGTACACTCAATCATCTCCCAATTCAATACAAAGATCTATGCACAAAGAAGCCATCTTTTTCTCCCAGTCAGCCGCTCTTGTTTCTCTGCTTTCTTTCATTGTATGTTCCAGACAGGCAGCCATTCAAGGAAAACAATTTTGAAAAAGAAGCTTATGCAAGCTAAAGCAAAGATTTTGACTGAAAAAAAAAAATCAATAACAGAAAAGTGTCCATTTTGGCATTCTGTTGTCTCATCAAGAATACATCATCAGCAGGGTGAAAACAAAGAGAAAAGTTCTAAGAAATGAAAATGGGAGGTAAGATCGAAGTTTGAGGGAACAAGTTGGAATCTGAGGTGAGGCATTTGAATGGAGGGCTCATTCCCATGGTTACAATAGTTCCCTTGGTTACAGTGCTGCAGAGACTTATGGGTCCAAAATCCCTGGATTATCATAGAACATGTATTGTAGTCTAATACATCTTGCTACCTCTTCTGTAGATTTACTCAACCCATCCATTGTACATGCTATCTATATGCTATCTATATATTTGGCATGTATAATGTCATACAAACATACAAGCTATATTTAGAGTTCACTTGCCATCAGGACCTCCTACTGTTGTACGTGAATACAAACCAGCAATCTTAAGCTTTGAGCAATCTTTTCAGAAAAGAGAACAAAGAATGTATATTGTGTAGGCTATGATATGATGCAATATACCTTTAACAGTGCTACTCCATTATCTATGTATTGTTGAAAAATGCATCTCACCTTTGGAAATGGCATCTGTGGAAAAAGAAATATAGAAGTGCATACTATTTGTGGAAAACAGAAGTGACTTACTATATCAAAATTATGTCTTATCTCAAAATCTTGGGCGGCACGGTGGTGTAGTGGTTAGCGCTGTCGCCTCACAGCAAGAAGGTCTGGGTTTGAGCCCTGTGGCTGACAAGGGCCTTTCAATCAATCAATCAAGTTTATTTGTACAGCGCTTTTAACAATAAACATTGTCGCAAAGCAGCTTTACAGAATTTGAACGACTTAAAACATGAGCTAATTTTATCCCTAATCTATCCCCAATGAGCATGCCTGTGGCGACGGTGGCAAGGAAAAACTCCCTCAGACGACATGAGGAAGAAACCTCGAGAGGAACCAGACTCAAAAGGGAACCCATCCTCATTTGGGCAACAACAGACAGCCTGACTATAATATTAACAGGCCTTTCTGTGCGGAGTTTGCATGTTCTCCCCGTGTCCGCGTGGGTTTCCTCCTGGTGCTCCGGTTTCCCCCACAGTCCAAAGAGAAAGAGGTTCCGCAGCATTACGGTAGGTGCAGGACCACCAGGTTCTGTAACAGCAGGTTAGGTTAACTGGTGACTCTAAATTGACCGTAGGTGTGAGTGTGAATGGTTGTCTGTGTCTATGTGCCAGCCCTGTGATGACCTGGCGACTTGTCCAGGGTGTACCCCGCCTTTCACCTGTAGTCAGCTGGGATAGGCTCCAGCTTGCCTGCGACCCTGTAGAACAGGATAAAGCGGCTAGAGATAATGAGATGAGATGAGATCTCAAAATCTTGACTTATAGGTCAGTGCAAATAACATGTCTTTTAAAATCATAATTACTGTTAAGCAAGCTATAACTTAATTAGATAGCTTTGTAGGTAGGTAGTTAAGTCACTAGTGACTAGATTGATAGTTCACATATAGCTGTTGAAGTGATGCATCATTTGGTGAATTCATACTTGTAGTACAAAACACCTGTTTCTGTTAAGCATAGGTACAGAATTGCTACATACAACATAACAAGGCGTTGCATGTCTCAAGCCAGAAACATCATCAGTGACCCCTCACACCCTCACTATGGACTGTTCTCCCTACTGGCCTCTGGAAAGAGGTTCCGCAGCATTAGGTGCAGGACCACCAGGTTCTGTAACAGCTTTTTCCCCCAGGTCACCAGACTGCTGAACTCCAAACCCAAACTCTAAACTTCTATTTATAACTTGAACATTCCTAATTCCACAGGTCACTTTATACTATTGCACTTTATAATATTTTTGCTGCTGCATAATTTAATACACTTCATATTTATTTCTGTGCTGAGCCAAACTGCAACGAAATTTCATTTGGTGTACACTTGTTGCATACTGAATGACAATAAAGGTTGTCTAAGTCTAACAAACAAATCCTCTTTTGTTTGGTACTCTATTCTACTCCAAAGGTTTGTGGACATCTGACCATCACACTCGTGTGTTTGGTGAACATCCCATACCAGATTAGGCTGGGCCCTCTTTGCTGCTATAATAACCTCCACTCTTCTGAGAAGGTTTTCCACTAGGTTTTAGAGCATGGCTATGGAGATCTGTGTTAATTCAGCCACAAGAGCAAAGTCAGTTAATTCAGATGATGTTGGGTGAGTTAATCTGGTGTACAATTGGCATTCCAATTCACCCCAAAGGTCTTCAGTGGGGTTGAGGTCAGGGCTCTGTGCAGGACACTCAAGTTCTTTGACTCCAACCTTGGCAAATCATGTCTTCAGGAATCTTGCTTTGTGCACAGGGGCATTGTCATGCTGGAACATGTTTGGGCCTCTTCGTTCCAGTGAAGGGAAAATGTAAAGCTTCAGCATACAAAGACATTCTATACAATTACATGCTTCCAATTTTGTGGCAAGAGTTTGGGGAAGGAAAACATATGGGTGGATGGTAAAGTGTCCATAGACTTCTGACCATTTAGTATGCATATAAATCCCATACCTTGTGTGAATAGAAGGTTGAGCTGTGCGATCAATGTCTGAAGCAAGAATCAAATCTCTAGGGCAAGCCCCTGTCAGCCAATCCCAAATGGTTCTTTAAAAATTACATGACAATTAGGAAAGTCTAAAATTTCATTATTTTGGTGTAAAATTAAATATTAGGCATAATATAAGAAAACTGGGCGGCACGGTGGTGTAGTGGTTAGCACTGTCGCCTCACAGCAAGAAGGTCCTGGGTTCGAGCCCCGTGGCCGGCGAGGGCCTTTCTGTGTGGAGTTTGCATGTTCTCCCCGTGTCCGCGTGGGTTTCCTCCGGGTGCTCCGGTTTCCCCCACAGTCCAAAGACATGCAGGTTAGGTTAACTGGTGACTCTAAATTGACCGTAGGTGTGAATGTGAGTGTGAATGGTTGTCTGTGTCTATGTATCAGCCCTGTGATGACCTGGCGACTTGTCCAGGGTGTACCCCGCCTTTCGCCCGTAGTCAGCTGGGATAGGCTCCAGCTTGCCTGCGACCCTGTAGAAGGATAAAGCGGCTAGAGATAATGAGATGAGATGAATATAAGAAAACTAGAAAAGCACTCGGAGAGCGCAGACCTCCACCAAGAATCCTTTAAAAAATTCCGGGATCCAGACGGAGATCCGGATCACTGCCAAAATTTAATGGATTGTTACTTGTGCCCAGTCACACCTCTGGAAAAAAATTCAGAGCAATCCGTTCATAACTTTTTCCGTAATGTTGCTAACAGACAAACCAACAAACAAACAAACCAACGCTACCAAAAACATAACCTCCTTGGCGGAGGTAATAAGTTTTGAATATTTTTGGACCATTGGACCATTTTTGTGTGGATTTGAAGACACATGTTTTGGATCATTGTTCTGATGGAAGATCTAATCATGACTCAGTTTCTTGGTGGAGCAGCCTAATATTCATTTATGATCTTTTGGTACTTGGCATTGTAGAATCTTAACAAGGATCCCAGGGCCTTTAGAAAAAGAACAGCCTCATATCTTCACAGATCTACCTTCCATAACACTGCAGATTAGGTTCTTTGTTCAATAACCATCATGTCTCTTTACACCAAATCCACCAGTTTTTGTTGTCAAAAGCAACAAACAAACAGTTCTAGCCAGAGTTCCAGTTGTGTCTAGTGAACTCCAGGCACTTTATTTGTAGTTAGTTGTAAGAAAGGGCTTCTTGCATGTGCTCTAAATATTTTTGTGGCATGGTGGTGTCTAATTTTAGATTTGGAGACCTGGTGATTTGAAAATGTTGCCATCCTCCTCACTGTGAGGAAGGCAAAATAGGCTTTGGTCTCATTTGTGTATTCTCTAGTCTTTCCCACAATGATGAATGATTAAGGCAATCTGGCTTCTGTGTCACCTAATGTTTATCAGGCAGCAAGTTGTTTCTACAAATTTTCAGGCAGTTTGATGACAGAAGACCGCGGTTTATATTGTCAAACTCGGACTCTCTAGTGCTGCTGTAGTGTGGAATTCTCTCTACATATCTACTAAGGTGATTGTCTTACAGTGGCACTGAGTCTAGCCAAATGTTATTGAGATGTACAGCCGTGGACAGCTCCAAATTATCTCCCTGTCTGCTTAATGGACTTAATCAGCAAGGTTTACACACACACACACACACACACACACACACACACACACACACACACACACGCGCAGACACACGAGTTTATAGTCAGTCAAGCATCCAGCTCTTTTCAGACAAACCCCTGTGGTGTCTGGAATCCAGTGCCAATCAGTGGCTTACAATTTGACCACTTGGAAGTACCCAGGGGTCAGAGGCCATACTCAATCAGAGATGGGAAACACAAGCCATGGGGAGCAAATCAACACTTAAATAAAGGCATGGATGGTTTGTTATGCCTTCAAAATAAACATGACAAAATATGCTGATTTTTTTAGGGTGTTTTCACGCTTGAGCTGTTTCCCAAACTCAAGGTTGTTTGCACTGAGATTTTCATTATGAAAGCTGCTTCAACCTGTGTGTGGGTCAGAAAACTGATCTCTGGTCTACATGAAAATGATCACGTGGTGAATTTTTTTGAACTGGCTTGCTGATTGCTACATGTGTGAAAGAAATCTGCTTCTATGGCTCAGTATCAAATAATATGATTAATTTAAATAGTCATTCGACCTCCGGTTCAAGTTTTACAATGGGAAATGTGTGGAGAACAGACAGATTCAACAAGCCATTCAACCCAAATTTTAAACCATTAAAAAAAACACAAAAGAATAATTTACAAAACAAGAATAGTAATTTTGTAAGTGCAAGTTGCTTTAGCTGAAGGGAATCACTTGAACTGTAAATCATTGTCAAGCAAAAATAAAGCACCAACTTTTAATAAATAAATAAATAAAAACATGGTGCACACATCATCCTCCATTTTCCAAAAACTGTGTCCATCTATCCATTGTCTATACCGATTATCCATCAGGTTCGTTGAGGAAGTTGGAGCCAATCCCAGCTGGCTTCAGATGAGACGCAGGGTACACTCTGGGCAGATTGCCAAACTATCACAGGGCTAATACAGAGAAAAACAACCATTCACATTCAAGCCCCTTTTACATTATCTATTCAAGGTGGGAATCTTACATCTTTATTCCATCTTGCGTTCTGTATAAAGTGTCTGAATGAGGAACACAGGGTTTGTTTCATTCCACCTCTGAGTCAGAATGAATGATTGCAACAGAGGTAAAATTGACGTCTGTATAAAAGGGGCAGCCATCATTGCAGTCGGGGTGTGACGTCCTTGACATTGACATTCTTCTTTCCAAGACTAGTGTAAATTCAAACATCTCCATCTATGGCATCTAAGTATAAATGTGCAAAGATAACAAAATCATCTCAACACTCAGTTATTGTTTTGAAAGCAACGCCAGTATGCTCAGGGTATTCATATTTCTAACACGTAATGCATTATACATCACCCTAGATTAGGGTGACCAGATTTCCCTAGTCTGAAACCGGGACACTTTTGCGCGCGACCATGCTTGTGCACGCACACCTTTTTTTTACGTAAACATGACACTCAGAGAGGTGCTCTTATCATTTTGTTGAAGCTCACATTTATCAACATCTCACATGAAATAAAACAAACAGGCATTTTGTTATCTAGTTGCATGGTGGTATACAGATCAGTTAAATTATGGTCAGACAACAGATTTTGTAATGGCTGAGAATAGGCCAGGCTATGTCCATAGGCCAAATTTAAACTGATTTATTTCACCTGTTTGTGAGAACACCAAGAAGAATGCATATGCACATGTAGGCTATATCTCTAAAATTGTATGCACTATAGCATGAACTTAAAAAGTAGATATGTGACCTCAACATAGCCTCGGTCAGAATCAACCTTACTAACCATTCCCCACAACTGCATGAATAAAACAAGATGTGTACAAAAGTGAACACTTTAATGGAAGGTGCAACAAGCTGTTCAACACAGCAATATGGCCAAACTGTCAGAATGGTATGTTAAACAGAAACAAAAAAGAGACAAGTGATTTGAGAATATATACTATGGAAGCCGAGAGAGGCCCTTCATATAATCCTTTTTTTTTTATTCACCTTGTTATCCCGAGATAATGACATAATTAATTCAGGATCTCGAGAAAACAACACAACTAATTGGAGATCTCGAGAAAACAAAACCGTTATTCCGAGATCTCGAGTAAACAGCTGAGAAATGGTTCATTCAGGTGTGCCAAGAGACTTGTGATATGCTGGGGCTAGTTCTCATTCTGTATAGATGCAACTTTGGTCATTAGAATGTCTGAAATAATCGATCACCTAATAAGGTGATATTTTGATCAGGGGTTGACACAGGGAGAGATTGCATTAAGTCTTTTAATAAGGGATAATTTCAAAATTAGTCCACGGCACCTCCGCAGAAGACTGGCCCGGCTTCGTCTCTACTGACGGAGATACAGTGATCCAGCTGAGATCATGAAATAATTGTTTTGTTTTCTCGAGATCTCGGAATAACGGTTTTGTTTTCTCGAGATCTCCAATTAGTTGTGTTGTTTTCTCGAGATCCTGAATTAATTATGTCGTTATCTCGGGATAACAAGGTGAATAAAAAAAGATTATATGAAGGGCCTCTCTCGGCTTCCGTAAATATACACTCAAACAAAACAGCAATAAAGGAGGAGAGGGGCGACAGCCCGAGGAAAGCCCCCACAGGAGCGCACAGCATTTGCAACATAGGCTACCCAACCCAGTACAAGAACAAAACACTTACAGTGTGTGCAGTAAGCTTCGTGCGCATTGTTCTGCACCTCTCGGAGGAAGGGGTAGGTGCCCTGTAAATCTTTGGAAAAGGTACATTTTCTTTTTGGCATAATTGCTGCAGCATTACTGCTGCTAGCTGCGAGACAAAGAACATTCATGCCAGTTAATGTTTATTTTATTGTTGCATGGCAACACGTTCTGTTGTTTGGAATAATGTGGCTAAATAAACACCCATGCCACAGGGCCAGGGGGCAGTAACCAGGAAAGTTTGCGATTCCTGTCAATTCATCAAAATAGTAAATGCAGACATTTCTCCGCTAATGATTCCC
This sequence comes from Neoarius graeffei, assembly GCF_027579695.1. Taxonomy (NCBI): domain Eukaryota; kingdom Metazoa; phylum Chordata; class Actinopteri; order Siluriformes; family Ariidae; genus Neoarius; species Neoarius graeffei. Next base: position 91,370,675 of record NC_083571.1, read on the forward strand.
ACGCTGCTCGGTCGCAAACGTCGCGAGTGGTGAAAACCGGGACATATCCGTGTCCCGACAGACTTTTGTCGGGACTCGGGACACACAACCCCAAATCGGGACTGTCCCGGTAAAACCGGGATGTCTGGTCACCCTACCCTAGATGCCAAGGCTCTGGTTGTGGAACACTGGCATGCTGTGTGGTTTCATGTCAGCTATATTTGATTCACTATAAACAACCAAAGTGGGAATATTGAGGGATCTTCTTTATGGCAATATTGTGGAATGTCTCTGTAAGAAGGGCTTCAGATTCACACCTCTGGGCATTTTAGAGTAGCCAGTTGACTTAATCCACATGCCTTTGGACTGTGCGAGGAAACCCACATGGCACTCCGTGAGGTAACACTCTGCTCCACGGTGCTGACCCAAAAACTGTGTTCACAGTAAACTTGCACAATCAGTCTATGGCTCATTTGTGTGAAGAAAAAAAATTGCGATGATGACGTCCTCCCCAAAATGAGCCCGAATGAATCCTGGGTACAGTCTTAAGTATTCAGGCTGAGTGTGAAGACACCCTTAAAGTGTGTTTTCCTTTTAGTAACATTACTTATTGGTATTAAATGGAGATTGATAATGAAGTGACAGAGATGTGCTTTGATTCTTTTTGCTGTTTTCTTTCCTTTGGCTACTCTGCTGCTCATAAGGCATGTGGCTAGCCATGCAGTTAATGCTTTATATATTTTTAAATATGTTGATTTAATGAGCCATTGCATGAAAAAAAAACACTCACACAATTCTCTTTTGTCTGTTGATTCCTTGAAAAGGCCAAAACCCTATGTCAATACTACAGTTCTGCTTCAAAGTCTTCTAAAGTAATATCAGTGGACCTGGCAGTTAGTTTTAGCAGAAATGTCAGCCTGTTCTATCTAAGGCAATGCTGTGTACCAAGGGGAAACAGAATAGATTATGTAATCATATTACTGAAGAAATAAAATTTCAGGGACCACTGAAATGATAAATCAGCAGAAAAAAACTTTACAGAATTATTTTTTTTAAATAATTTACAGAACTCATGGGATGGGATGTTCTCCAACTGTTTATCAAGACTTAAAAGTCTGATCATTTTATGCCTCATTTTGCATTAGACAGGAGAAATGCTCAACTCTCTGAGTCATGTAATAAAAGCCAAAGTGAACTCAAGTAAGGTTCATCCAAAATAGTGTTTAATGATATGAGTTGAGGTATTGGCAGAAATACATACCTTTTGGGCTTGCTGATTTTCTTCTGAGCTGTTTGAGCTATTTTCTGCTCTAACACCATTATAGAGCTGTATTGACGTGTTGATGCACCTAAATTGTAGTCATATTTGTAAAATTGCATTATTTCATTGATGCCCCTTCAAGATTGTGATCCATGTTGCTTTCCAAAAGGCCATAAAATATTAAAACCTTTTTTTAAGTGAATTTTACTGACACATGATATATGGCTGAACTGCTATTTGTATTGAACATTAGATGATAAACAGTGTGTTCAAGAATAAGCGTTTCATTGTTTTGCCCAGGGTGGTACACATCTACCACACAATTAGAGGTCTGAGGTAGACAGAATGGAAAAGGAGGTGTAGTAACTGGGGAAAAGAAGAGTGAAAGCTGGCAAGCATGTCTGTATACTCGAGCAGTCAGACTAAGTAGAATTATATCAGAACCAAATCTAAGGTTCTAAATACATAGTCTTTAAAATGTTATCTGTGTGTATGTGTGTACTAGTGCATCTCAAAAAATTAGAATATTGTGAAAGTTCAATATTTTCCATTGGTTATTTAAAGGTACTGACTGCAAAGTCATCTGAAATTTAATTTTTTTTTTCATTGTGCATGGCATTTTCCTATATCTCACAAGAACAATATCATGTGGACGAGATGTGATCATTGTGATGTGCTAAAGGTTGCTTTCCTCTGCTTTGGGACCATTTTCCTACCTCTTGAGGTAAACAGTATGGCCCAATGGTAATAGCTGAACGCAAGGAGCTTTAACTAATTAGCATAACTATGGCGATGGTGACATGTAGAAAACATTGTGATTCTGCAGCAACCTCAGAGTGTTTTGAGTTGCAGGTATGTAATTTGTGGTTGAAATTTGTGAATAGATCTGTGAAACAAAAGATGAATATATATTTTCTCCATTACTACTTTTGTGTTATCGTTTCTTTTTCTGTAAGATCAAAACATTAGGTGTGTAGGGGCCCTTTCACCGGCGTCATAGATTTTTGTTTATCATGCAGCATCTGCCATACTGCTGGGTAAACAAAGAAACAGAGCTGCAACAGTTAACAATGAAAATCGAGATGACTGCAGTCAGTACAATCTCTCTGAAATGATTAAAAATTTTGATTATACCAGCAGACCACGTTACATCCAAAAGCTGAAACATGCAGATATCACAGATCCATATAATTTACCCACAAATTTATTTCTTATTTATTCTGCACACTTCTCTCTCCCTCTCTCACTCTGTGTGCACGTATGGACTGAGTGAGTGGGCGGAGCCGGAGCGCAGTGAGTAGGGGTGGGCGATACTGCAAAATTTGGTATCGATCCGATACCAAGTAAATACTGGGCCAGAATTGCCGATATCAATGCCGATACTGATACTTTTTGTACTTAGAAAAGCAGCTTATCTACTTTCATGTTGGAGAGAGCAATGCGTCATAATTTATGAAGTGAAAGCATCATCAATATGCAAATTTGAATGAAAATTAAAATTAGAATTTTCATGATCATTGAATGATCTTGTGATTTTTCCTTTAATTAGTTATCATGATTATGATCATAATAAAACACAGGACAAAGATTGTAGGCAAATGAAAAATACTTTTTATTAACTAACTCAATGCAATATCGCAATATTTGCAATTTTATCAACAATCAACAAATTTAAATTTTACTTTTTCAGTTGAGTTTTATTCAGTTTTTGTTCATAAACAACAACAATATAAAAAATATAACAGTATAACAAAAAAATCCCTTTCATTACACATACTTGTTTGTGAAAAATAAAGGCAATAGTGCAAATAACTAAAAAAAAAGCAAAAACTACTGTTGGCTCTCATTTACGACCTTTGGCTTTTTGCCCTCAAAGCCCTCCTGTGTCCAAGGAATTATCCCCTGCAGTCTCCTTTTGGGCCCTGTCCCCATGTTGAGAACTACAGATAGAGGTTTTTGTTCAGATTTAACATATTTACATTTTTCCCCTTTATTGCACTTCTTCTCTGACTTACTAACTGTCCTGCCTTCGAGAAAATCTTTTCTGCAGGTACAGATGTTGCAATTACTCCCAGGTGTTTCTTGACAAGCTTGCTCAGAGAGGGGAATCTTGGCTCATTCACTTTCCACCAAAGAAGTGGGACTCCATCCCATGGAATTGGCTTCTCTTCTGAGTACTGGCGCATTTCAATAATGGCATCAGTGGCAGTTGTGTGATGCTGCTGGAATGTAAGGATTTGAGAGTCAAACTCTGTCCATATCCCACCTTTTGCTGCAGGTCGGGATGGAGAAGCCCCTGCAGGGGAGCTTGAGGTAGTTGCAGGAGCTGAGACAGAGCTGGTGGCAGAGCTTGTGCTTGGTTCAGGAGTTGACACTGAAGGGGCTGAGGTCTGGTTCACTAATTGCATTTCAGTGATGAGTCGTTTTTTTCACAGCTTCAACATTTGCCATGTCACGGAACCCAAAGTTTTTAAATCTTGTGTCCAGGTAGGTGCTGACAGCAAGACCATTAAAGGTTTCAATACCTCTGAAACGGTGCTGGCATTGTGCTGACAGCTCAGCAGCTAGCTCACTACCATGGCACTCATGAGATGCAGTTGATCTCAGAAATTGTGTAACCAGGGGAATCACTTTTGAAACTGAAACATGTTTTTCAGTTGATATCTCTCTTGTTACTTCTTCAAATGGTCTCAGGGCATCAATGGAGAGACTAACCATGGACCAGTCTTCCTTACTCAAGCACAGTGAGCTCTTTCCAAGAAGACAAAGTACTGTAGTAACAGCTTCCTTTTGCTCAAGTAGTCTCTCAAACATGTACAACCCCAATTCCAAAAAAGTTGGGACAAAGTACAAATTGTAAATAAAAATGGAATGTAATGATGTGGAAGTTTCAAAATTCCATATTTTATTCAGAATAGAACATAGATGACATATCAAATGTTTAAACTGAGAAAATATATCATTTAAAGAGAAAAATTGGATGATTTTAAATTTCATGACAACAACACATCTCAAAAAAGTTGGGACAAGGCCATGTTTACCACTGTGAGACATCCCCTTTTCTCTTTACAAGAGTCTGTAAATGTCTGGGGACTGAAGAGAAAAGTTGCTCAAGTTTAGGGATAGTAATGTTAACCCATTCTTGTCTAATGTAGGATTCTAGTTGCTCAACTGTCTTAGGTCTTTTTTGTTGTATCTTCCGTTTTATGATGTGCCAAATGTTTTCTATGGGTGAAAGGTCTGGACTGCAAGCTGGCCAGTTCAGTACCTGGACCCTTTTTCTACACAGCCATGATGCTGTAATTGATGCAGTATGTGGTTTGGCACTGTCATGTTGGAAAATGCAAGGTCTTCCCTGAAAGAGACGTCATCTGGATGGGAGCTTTTGCTCTAGAACCTGGATATACCTTTCAGCACTAATGGTGTCTTTCCAGATGTGTAAGCTGCCCATGCCACACGCACTAATGCAACGCCATACCATCAGAGATGCAGGCTTCTGAACTGAGCGCTGATAACAACTTGGGTCATCCTTCTCCACTTTAGTCCGAATGACACGGCATCCCTGATTTCCATAAAGAACTTCAAATTTTGATTCGTCTGACCACAGAACAGTTTTCCACTTTGCCCCAGTCCATTTTAAATGAGCCTTGGCCCAGAGAAGACGTCTGCGCTTCTGGATCATGTTTAGATACGGCTTCTTCTTTGAACTATAGAGTTTTAGCTGGCAATGGCGGATAGCACGGTGAATTGTGTTCACAGATAATGTTCTCTGGAAATATTCCTGAGCCCATTTTGTGATTTCCAATACAGAAGCATGCCTGTATGTGATGCAGTGCCGTCTAAGGGCCCGAAGATCACGGGCACCCAGTATGGTTTTCTGGCCTTGACCCTTACACACAGAGATTCTTCCAGATTCTCTGAATCTTTTGATGATATTATGCACTGTAGATGATGATATGTTCAAACTCTTTCCAATTTTACACTGTCGAATTCCTTTCTGATATTGCTCCACTATTTGTCGGTGCAGAATTAGGGGGATTGGTGATCCTCTTCCCATCTTTACTTCTGAGAGCCGCTGCCACTCCAAGATGCTCTTTTTATACTCAGTCATGTTAATGACCTATTGCCAATTGACCTAATGAGTTGCAATTTGGTCCTCCAGCGGTTCCTTTTTTGTACCTTTAAGGCTACGTTTACATTACGTCGAATCAGCGGATCATCAGATTAATGTTCTTAAAACGATTCGCGTTTACACTAAAACCGTTAGCCGTGCACACAGCAACACCAATACACGGATACGCTCGGCTCCGCAGGCATCCTGCGCTCCAAATCACTCCGCCCTGAACAGCGAGTGCCCTCTGGAGGGTGCGCACTCCGGCCCTGCGCAGCTCACACAGCGCGCGAGTGAAGTGCACAAGCCACGATTCGGGACTGAGCCACTGTGTGTGTGATCCCAGTGCATATCACTTACTACTTGCAAGTGGAAGGATGGCAAGCCTAAAGACAGTCATAACTACACAGTGGGCAGTATTTGCATCAGTATTTGCAGTATTTTCATACTTTTATACTCTTTAATGAAAGGTGATACAAGGCGGACGTCCGTGCCATTTTTCAGCAGTCGCGTCACATGACCAACACCAGCGAATCAGGAAGGTGGATGTCACAGTGACGTTGTCCAATGAGGACGCCAGCTAGAGCTCAGCACAGCGTATTCGCGTATCTCAATGTTTACACAGCACCGGACCAGATACGATCTAGATTGAATACGTGGACGCTGGCGGATTCCCGTTTCCTGGCTTTTCCAGGTGGTTTAATGTAAACGGACAGTGCATCCGCGAAGAAAACGAGACAGATACGGTCTAATGTAAACGTAGCCTAACTTTTCCAGCCTCTTATTGCCCCTGTCCCAACTTTTTTGAGATGTGTTGCTGTCATGAAATTTCAAATGAGCCAATATTTGGCATGAAATTTCAAAATGTTTCATTTTCGACATTTGATGTTATCTATGTTCTATTGTGAATACAATATCAGTTTTTGAGATTTGTAAATTATTGCATTCCGTTTTTATTTACAATTTGTAGTTTGTCCCAACTTTTTTGGAATCGGGGTTGTAGAACACAGAGTTCCACCTTGTTTCAACGGATTGTATCAGTTTGTGTTCTGGAAACTTCAGTTGTTTCTGAATTTCTTTGAGCTTCTCTGTTGTGTTTGTGCTGTGGTGAAAGAAAGCTATGATAGCACTTCACCTCTTCCGGATGTCAAGAAGATTAGGGAGAGCCTTAATGGAGTCTTTTACTACTAAATTTAAGGTGTGTGCAAAACATGGTGTAGAAATAGTTGAAGGTTGGTGGAGCACAGAAGCACGGCAGGCCAGAACTGAGTTCTCACAAAAACTTTTATTTGCGCTTTTCAGCGTCTTATTTCACTCGCTCTCTCTCTCTCTCACACACACACACACACACACACACACACACACACGCACACGTGTCCAGGTTGGGGAGAGCTCCCTTCCTCTGCTCTCCCTCTCCTCTTATAGGGCGCAGTCACTGGGGAAGACACACAAACACAGGTTAATTCCCATCAGGTGCAGTGATTTCTGCCACTTACCTTCCCTGACTCCGCCCTCCATTCACAGACCGACGCTTGACCATGCCCCCGCTGCCACACATGGATAATGTGCCCAACCTGCTTTGCGCACAGCAGCAACCATATTGGCAGCATTATCTGTGATTACAGCCTGAACCTTGGCAGTTATGCCCTATTCATCACTGATTCTTTTTAATTCGAGGCAAATGTTGTCAGCACTGTGTATTGCTGAAAAACTACTGGTTTCTAGGACATATGATTGCATTTGCCAGTTCTCATCAGTGATATGGCATGAGACCGTTAAATAAGCCTCTGTGGCTCTTGATGTCCACATATCTGTTGTGAGTACAGCACTGTTTGCAACATCCAGAGATTTTTTTCACTTTTAAGCGACACTCTTCATACAGTGCTGGTATCCCCCCATTAAATCTTTCCTGCTTGGAATCTTGTAGCGAGGATCAAGTGTCTTTACAAAACTTCTAAAACTCTCATCTTCTACCACAGATAGAGGTTGTAGGTCCTTTACAACCATTTCAGCAAGACTCCTTGTTATAATTGTAGCTCTTGGGGAATCACCTAGGAGAAATAACAAAATAATTAAATCTATAACCTATCTGGGGGGGCGGCACGGTGGTGTAATGGTTATCGCTGTCGCCTCACAGCAAGAAGGTCCGGGTTCGAGCCCCATGGCCGGCGAGGGCCTTTCTGTGCGGAGTTTGCATGTTCTCCCCGTGTCCACGTGGGTTTCCTCCGGGTGCTCTGGTTTCCCCCACAGTCCAAAGACATGCAGGTTAGGTTAACTGGTGACTCTAAATTGACCGTAGGTGTGAATGTGAGAGTGAATGGTTGTCTGTGTCTATGTGTCAGCCCTGTGATGACCTGGCGACTTGTCCAGGGTGTACCCCACCTTTCGCCTGTAGTCAGCTGGGATAGGCTCCAGCTTGCCTGCGACCCTGTAGAAGGATAAAGCGGCTAGAGATAATGAGATGAGATGAGATAACCTATCCGCATGTAGCCTAAATCTAGGAACACTAATGTTTCTTTGATAGTTACCACAAAAGGGTTATTATATTCAGCCATATTCATATTTCAGGTTTGAGGTATGTATCTTTATATATTTTTTAATAATTAATTTAGATTTATTTCAGCTGGCTGAATATATTATATGACTGTCTGAATAGTCTATATTTAATCAGTCTGCTAAAATTACAACTATGATGACCAATTACACTTTGAAAAATAACATTAACTAATTTTGAAGATGACTAAATCTTACTTTCACTTCTATAAATCAGCTACCTGGATATTGTTGGCCATGCTGCAAGATATCAACCAGTGACTTCTGTCTGGGTCCTGGGGGTCTGCTTATGGTTGGGGGATTCCCTTCCTCCACCCTCTGTTTGCTTTGGAGCTCGGAGTTCTCATGTGGGTGGGTTTTAAGATGTTTGTACAAATTTGTGGTGTTGCCACAGTACCTGATTTCTTTTCTGCAAACATCGCAGGTTGCAGTATTTTGGTCTGAAACTGTAAAGTAAGACCAAACGGCGCTCCTCTTTTTCTCTGCCATGTTATAATGCCAAGCAGCGCGCTGCTGAGTGACGTGACTGCAGCCAGCAACACTCACAGTATAGCGGGGGGGGGCGGGGTTTGGGGGACAGAGTGAGCATGAGCGAAGTGAGTGAGAGGAGCGGTGTTTGCACATGCACAACCACTTTGATGTAGCAGGAGTTGTGTACTGAATGTGGAGAAGAGAAACTGAAATGTACATATCGATTTCATCACGCAAATATCGATCAATACCGATACCAACGTTAGCATCGATATATCGATATTTTAGATTGATTCGCCCACCACTAGCGGTGAGTGAGTGTGGAGCTGTGGCCGTTGTGCCAGGAACGAGTGTTCTGTTTAAATCTATATTTATCACTTTATTTCTTTCTTTCCTTCTTTCTATCTATCACTTTCTGCTGAGCTTCTAAAAAAAGCTTTGCTTGGGTTAATTTTCTGGTAATAAACAGGGGTTTTCCCCTAAAGCGACTGCCTCCAGTCTTTGTGCTGGAATCATGGCAGAGGGTTTTGATAAACTGACTCGGCGTCATGCTGTTAAAACAGCATCGACAGCCAGTGTTGAGGATTGTAGTTTGGCTGCCGGTGAAGTTGTTGGTCATGAGAATATCATGTCAGTGTCTTGCATGAATAATGCGATTGTTCTGTTCTTAAAATCAATCGAGCTTGCTCATCAGCTGACTGAGAATGGTGTGGTGATAAATGGCATTTTTACTCCTGTTGTCCCTCTTTCTAGGTCATCCAAGAAAGTCATTTTGTCAAATGTCCCCCCATTCATTTCTGATGAAGTCCTAGGACAAATACTATCGCGCTATGGCAAATTGGTCTCAACAATTAAGAAAATTCCGATTGCGAGCAAATCCCCTTTGTTGAAACATATAGTGTCCTTCAGGCGTTTCGTGTATATGATCCTTAAAGATAACAAAGATGAATTGGACTTGACAATTAATGTAACTGTGGGCAACTTTAACTATGTTATTTATGCAACAACTAGCGTTATGAAATGCTTTGGTTTTAGACAAACGGGGCATCTTGTACGTATGTGCCCTGACACAATGGATGACACGAATAATATTGGAAACAAGGAAAATAGTAATGGATCTAGGGGTGATGTGGCAGAGGGAGCGTCTAACGAGAATAACATTAGTGCAACTACTGAGGGGGAGGCAGCTGCTTGTGTTAGTGGGCCTGTGAGCGAAACTCCTGACACACATTCCCCTCAAGAGCAAAATGCAGCGCATGGGTCTGACCAAACGCATGGAGAGAACCACAGTGATAAATCCACTGATGGAGAGGGTCTTTCCACACCTTTGGGGGAGATTATCACTGATTCTCAGCAGTGTCAGGGTAGCAGTGATGATGCCACTAATGGTGAGGAGGTTCCCACCTGTGCAGAAGACATGGAAACCTCTGTATTGGATGAGGGCGATAATGTTTTTAAAGTACCGTCAAATAAAGGAAAAGGAAAGCGCCCTAAAAAGAGCAAAAAAAAGGGGAACAGGCTCTTTTTGATCTGAGTGATAATGAGAGTGAGAGCGATCTTTCTGACTGTAGTATAACCTGCAGCTTGCGACTAAGCGGCTATCGCACTCGCAATTATAGAGTGGAGGATATAAAGAAATTCCTTAAGGATACAAAGCATTCTAGGCAGGTCCGGGTTGACGAACATTTTCCTGATATTGAGCAGTTTATGACAAAAACATGAACATTTATGCATGAGGGTAGCTTCACTGATCAAGAGGGCTATTGTCTCAGGAACATTCTTACAAAACTCAATGTTCTGTTGAATGCCAAAGATGTTTAATGTTAAACACCTTTTCCACATGTGTCTTACCCCCTGTTTACATTAGTTCGAATCAGCGGATCATCAGATTAACGTTCTTAAAACGATTCGTGTGTACACTGTCCCGCAACAAAACCGTTCCCCGTGCACACAGCAACGCCAATACACGGATACGCTAATCACATGACTACGGCACGTCATCATGGCATGTCATCACGGCACGTCACATGATCCCAGTGCATTTCGGGCATGCACAAGTCACTCACCACTTGCAAGTGGAAGGATGGCAAGCCTAAAGACCATTTTTTCATGGACGGATGACGAGGTCCAATTGTTACTAAACGTAACATTGGATTATAAAACAACAGTGTCGGCTCAGGGTGTGGACTGGGAAAGTGTCCAAACAAAATATGGGGACATACTGGGCCGTTTTTTGGACCACTACCCCTCGCCAGAGGATGCCGCGCAAGTGGGAAAGACTTCCCTCACGCGAAGGAGGAGCTCTCAAAAGGTACACATTTGAAATATGTCTTTGTTTAAAACTGAAGTAAATATGAAATGATGTTGTAAAAAAATGTGCGAGCATTTCGTTTATAAGCTACTAAACGGAGTCTATTGACCTCCAGTGGATATTTTTAAATAGTAGTCCAAAGAGAAGATTCTGCAAAACGATTTTTTTTTATCCATATAGGTGTAAACGTAGTCAAATGGGTAAAAATAAATCCGTTTGCAAAATCTCCCCTTTGGACGGCATTTTCAAAAATATCTGGTTGAGCGCGCCAAAACTCCGTAGATGATATGTGTAAGCGAAATGCCCAAATGTACAGTCCCCTCCAAAAGAACAACAAGGCAAATTCTCTTGTTTTTGTCGTTCACTGAAGACATTTGGGTTCAAGACCAAAAGAAGATAATGAGACAATAGTTCAGAATGTCAGCTTTTATTTCCTGGTATTTACATCTAGGTATGTTAAACAATCTTGGACTTATCACTGTTTGTATTACACTACAGCATTTTTAGGTGAGCAAAAGTATTGGAACATGCGTGTAATGGGTGTTTCATGTTGACCAGTTGTTGAGTGTAAGGTTGATTTTTCAAATTTTAAATAGTCTGCATGACTTTCCTACTTTTTGGCCTTCTTTAATGTCATGTTTGTTTATCCTCTGACAAGAAAAGCAGAGTCGTTATGGGTTTAAACCCAGGCCAAAAGGTTGGTAAGTCATGCAGACTACTTAATATTTGAAAAATCAACCTTAAACTCAACAAAACTGGTCAACATGAAACACCCATTACACACGTTCCAATATTTTTGCTCACCTAAAAAAATGCTGTAGTGTAATGCAATCTGTGCAGAATTATTCACACAGAACATTTTGTTATATTTCAGATGTTGATGTTTTGTGTCTTGTCCTGTATTCTCAGCTCAAGTGACATCGAAGCTTAAGGCCATACGCGCAAAATACAGACGGGCTGTGGATGCTGGGCGGAGGAGTGGTTGTGGCCGAGTGGTTCTCCTCTTCTTTGAATTGTGTGAGGCCATTTGGGGGGGATCAGCTGGCACCTGCTCCCTTCCTGGAGGAATAGAGACAGCAGACCTTTGTGCAGACCAACCTTCTGAGGCATCAAGCTCCACATCAAGCTCCACGACAGAAGGTGGTGCTGACTGTGACGAGGATGAGGATAAGGTGGGTAGCCAAGTGCTGAGTGGGCAGATGGTTGCGAGGCGTCCCACTCAACTGGCCACAGTGATGGAGTCGCACCGCACAGACCGGCTGAAGAGGAAGATCTCACCACTTGTCATTGCTCAGGAGGAACTGAAGCTAAAGCGTCGGATGTTCCAGCGGCTGGAGGAGACTGACCGTGAGTTCGTCGGCGTCATGAACCGCATGACCACATCAGTTGAAATGCTGGTGCAGCACATGGTCAGTGGCTCCAGCCACAGGAGGCTTCAGTCACCACAGCACACCACACCACACCACGCATCCTTACATTACAGCACACCACGCCACGCCACGGTACCTCATACTACAGTGACACACAGGATGGCATGTCATATCCCAGTTATGATTGTCTGTAAATTGCCACTTAAAGGAGAAGACAATTTGTTTGCAATTGGGCCCATGTTCTACTCAGCCATGGTAGTTTTGTGTCATTTGGAGCACTGCCGAAGATATTGGGTTTCGTGATATCCAAATGCCTTCCTAGGGGTAAGTACATGCAGGCACAAAATACGTAATGTATTAATTATGGTACGGTAGCACTAATAACATGTAGTGAATGTTCCTGTTTGAAAACATCTGGGTTATGTGGGGAATACAATTTTTGCAAGTCTGGTGAAGGCGGGTGCTCTTGACGTCATAGGCTGGTGCCTGACTGGAGTGGCTGCCATCAATTCATTCAGACTTGCAGAAATTGCATTCCCCACATAACCCAGATGTTTTCAAACAAGAACATTCACTATACGTTATTAGTGCTACAGTACCGCAATTAATACATTTAAAATAACGTATTTTGTGCCTGCATTTGCTTGCCCATAGGAAGACGTTTCATGGATATTGCCAAACCCATTATCTTCGGCAGTGCTCCAAATGACACGTCAACTACCATGGGTGAGTAGAACATGGTGTTTAACAGAAGAATCAAATAGCAAAAATCCCTTTTAAATTTACAATTCCAAGTTCAATTTGTTCACTGTTAATTTCATTGAGTGAAAAACATGTACCACTTATACCATTTTACTGCATGTTTATACCCATGTTTAATTTTTTCTGCACCTTTTAATACGTGTTGTACTCATGTGTGGGCATTTTTTCCGCCTTGTATCACCTTTTTGTTTTTCATTAAAGAGTATAAAAGTATGAATATAATGCTTTGCTTTGTCATTCTTAATGTTGTTCATGGTAAGATGCAAATACTGCCCATTGTGTAGTTATGATTTATCACAGAGGATTTGCAAGGGTCCGCACACCTCGAGAGTCTTTGTTTGCAGGTGCAGCTTTTCAAAGTTTCATAGCTTTCAGTGCAGAGGAAGAGCGCAACACTGCTTCTTTACGTATCACCACTTTATTTTTTAGCTTGCTGACGTTTCGGCGTCAAGCCTTCATCAGAGGCTTGACGCCGAAACGTCAGCAAGCTAAAAAATAAAGTGGTGATACGTAAAGCAGCAGTGTTGCGCTCTTCCTCTGCACTGAAAGCTATATCACAGATGATTGACATTGGGCTAAATGACAATGTAACATGTATGATTGGGGTTACTCAGATATTACTGAAAGCAGTTTGATATGGTGTCTTCACTACAACCTTCTAGAAAGTTAACACGTGTGCCTAGCACACACATTTTGTGCAGATGTTAATACTAGTGTAACTTCATTTATGGTTATTCACATTGACACCACTCAAAGCAAGTACTCACTAACATGTTGAAGGCTGCTGAATATATTGACAGGACAAAGAGATGTTAGAGTAGTTTATTAAATGTCAATAACTAATGAACACAACTAATGAACTATGAGTGATAACTAGTGATGAGTGATAACTAATGAACATAACTAATGAACACAAGAGTGTATGATATGGAATGACAGTTTGAACACACACAAAAAATCAAAATCATGCAGAGTTCTCCGACCATCCCTGTAGTCGATGACGACTAACCAAGTCTATCTTGAATGGAACCTTGAAATGGTACTCAAGGATCCAAAAACATAGTGACAACACGCCTCACACGACTTCCTTCAGCTTCGTGTGTTTTGTCCGCTGCAGCTGGTGGCTGAAACGCTTGGTCCTATTGCCTAGCAGCAGTCACACTACCCTCTGGCAGAGGTTCCTTCTGCAGTTCACAGTAGTTATGCAGTACAAAGCAAGCATATATCACAAAGTAAAGGTCTTCCAGGTTTATATCCATAGGCCTCCTCAGAGCTGCAAACCGTGCCTTCAGGCGCCCAAACGCACATTCAATCACCATACGTGCCTTGCACAGCGTTAGTCCATAATACTGTTCTTGAGGAGTGGCTCTGCCATTGGAGTATTCCTTCATTAGGAAAGGCAGCAGGGGATAAGCTGGATCACCAAGGATGAATGCAGGAATCGCATCCTCGCCCTCCACCAACTCTTTTGGGCAGGGTGGTATTGTCCCATCTCTCAGTTCACTGCACAACACAGAGTTCGCGAAGATGCGTGCGTCGTGGACACTGCCTGGCCATTTCACCAAGACGTCCATAAAACAGTAGTTGTAGTCGCACAGTGCTTGTACGTTCAAAGAATGTTTCCCCTTTCTGTTTACAAACCCTGTGGAATCAGTACTGGGTCGTTTCACTTCGATGTGCGTGCAATCGATCGCCCCCAGGCATTGTGGCATACCGTGACTGCTGTAGCAGTTGTCTACGAGCTGTTGTACCTCATGTTCCGTCTTTGGTGTGGCGATGTACTCATGACCCAAGGTGGTGCATATTGCCTTACACACTTGACGAATGATGACAGAGACAGTTGCCTGGGAAAGTCCAAAAGCATTGGAAGTTTTACGAAGTCACCCCTCATCGCACAAGTAGTACAAGGTGCATGCAACCTTGGTGAGAAGGTCGACGGGCCGTCTCATTCTCGTGGTTGTCCCTTCCAGCTGTAGACGTAGTCGCTCCGACAGGTGTATCAGTGCTGATCTGGACATTCGGAAGTTCTCACGCCATTCTTCGGCGACAACAACTTGGTCCACGAAGTTGTCCCACCAAGCGCTGCTTCTTACCGGTCTAACCCAAAACTGGCGCTCCATGTACGGCTTCCGTTGCCGCAGTTGCAGGGTATTCACATCGCAGAAGGCTTGCAGAATCTCGCACCTCCTCGCCAAGTACTTCTGGGCAAACTGTACTGCCAGCAGTAGAACAGAGAGCAGGTTCTGAAGATTCTGAATGCGACTGTTGTTGTCCATGTAGTTTTCCATGCTGTATTACCGTCAACAAATAGCAGGAAGTGAAGTCCGCGAGTCGCATCACATGACCAACGTGGCATGAACAACGCCAGCGAATCAGGAAGGTGGATGTCACAGTGACGTTGTCCAATGACGACGTCAGTTAGGGCTCAGCACAGTGTATCCGCGTTCCTCAATGTTTACACAGCACCGGATCAGATACATAATGGATTGAATACGTGGGCCCTGGCGGATTCAAGTTGTTCCGCCTGTGGAGTCGTTTCCCGGCGTTTTAATGTGAACGGACAGTGCATCCGCAACGAAAATGAGACGGATACGGTCGAATGTAAACACCACCTTAGGATGGCTGATTGTATGGGCCTATATTTATTTTTTTTCCTCTTTCTTTCTAATTATGAGTGAAATTCATGTTGCTTCTTAAATATAAATGGCGCTAGAGAAAGAAGTAAGATAGTCGCTGTTTTTGAAACAATTATACAGAACAAATTTGAAATCCTTTTTGCGCAAGAAACTCAGTGATATGATTAATGCAGCTGATTGGGCTCAGGAGTTTGATGATCTGTCTATTCTGAGTCATGGTACATCTAATAGTTGTGGGGTTGCAGTTTTGTTTTCTAAGTCATTTATTCCTATCACATATCATGTTGATGACATTATAAAGAGTAGACTTAAAAGTCAGGGCCCAGTTTGAGAAAGTTAAAGTATACAGAGGTGTTCGTCAAGGATGTCCCTTGCTGGGTATGCTGTACATTTTGGCTATTGAGCCTCTCCTAGCAAGGCTGAGGAGGGATATTGTGGGGGTGAAAATCCCTAACTGTGATGAAGTTTTTAAATTGTCAGCTTATGCTGATGATGTGGCTATCCTCATTAAAGTGCTGATGACACGTTTTTGACATCTTTGGCGATGGATAATGGCCTGTTGACGGGACTTACGCTCATTGATTACAGAAAAGTCTTCGACCTGGTCGATCACAGCATCTTGTTAAAGAAGCTTAAGGTATACCAGTTCTCTGATGAATCTTTAGAATGGTTCCGGTCATACCTGGAAGGGCGCTTGCAGAAAGTTAGTGTCAAAGGAAAGGTATCCAGTTCTCTTCCTGTAACATCTGGGGTCCCACAAGGGTCGATATTGGGTCCGCTGCTGTTTATTGTCTTCATAAATGATTTACCTCTAAATGTGAAGAAGACCAACATGTACATTTATGCAGATGATACTACACAACTTGCATCAGGATGTGATATCCACACAGTGGAAGTGTTGCTACAGGAAGATCTTTCACTTATCGATAAGTGGGCAAGAAACAACAAAATGGCACTGAATGCTGAGAAAACTAAAACCATGCTGGTGTGCAGTAGACCTAAGCACAGTAAGCTGGAGACGGAAGGCGAGTCCCTTGCTGTAACAATCTCTGGAAATCTTATCAACAGTGTTAAAACCAGCAGGTTACTCGGAATCCATCTCGATGACACACTTTCTTGGGCAGTTCATTCCGAGAAAACGGCTGCAAAGATATCCAAGAGACTGGGTTTGTAAAAGCGGACAAGAAAATTTCTAAATAAAAGAGCAAGAATTAGTTATTATAATGCTGTGATCCAGCCTGTTATGGACTATGGTGCGGTAGTGTGGGGAGATTCTTCAGTGAGTATCAGTGACAATGTATGCTACGTCTACAAAAGCGAGCTGCGCGGATTATTCTGGATGCTCAATGGGATGCTCCATCGAAGGCCCTATTTGATGAGCTGAATATCGTCCCTTTCAAAGAAAAAGTCGCACACGCTAAAGTGAAGTTGGTGTTCAAAGCCTTGAACGGTCAGGCGCCTGGTTACATCAGCGAAAAGTTCAAAGTTTATAACCAGATTCATCAAAAGAACACCAGGAACAGTAGCTGTAATGTAATTCTCCCAAAATGCAGACAATCATTTGGTCAGAAATCATTTAGGTTTAGTGCGGCAAAATTGTGGAACAGTTTACCGCGTGACATGAAGTTGTGTAAATCGCCCATCGAGTTCAGCCGAAGGCTGAGTATGACATCATTTTTTTAGAATTGTGTCACTCTTAGATATTGTTTTTAAATAGATAGAATATTTTAATTTTATTTACCTTTTTGATAGTGTTAATTTCATCTTTGCCAGTTATTTTTCTGAGGGCCATGTGTATGTTATCTATGGATATTTAATGTAACCCTCAATAAAAAATGAAAAAAAAAATGCTTTATGACATAAAAAGTAATTCCCGATGATCCATATATTAATTCACGAAGGCGCCTATTTTACAAGTTATGATAAAAAACGCGGCTATTTGGGCAAATTTGACAGGGCTGCAGCACCCAGTAGACGAAAGAGGAGGAGGAGCTATATGACGTCAGCGAAAGAACCGTCCTCCTAACTTACCAGTTTGTTGTTGATGCGACAGGTGTTCAGTTTGTCATTATTAGTACAACCCCGATTCCAAAAAAGTTGGGACAAAGTACAAATTGTAAATAAAAACGGAATGCAATAATTTACAAATCTCAAAAACTGATATTGTATTCACAATAGAACACAGACAACATATCAAATGTCGAAAGTGAGACATTTTGAAATTTCATGCCAAATATTGGCTCATTTGAAATTTCATGACAGCAACACATCTCAAAAAAGTTGGGACAGGGGCAATAAGAGGCTGGAAAAGTTAAAGGTACAAAAAAGGAACAGCTGGAGGACCAAATTGCAACTCATTAGGTCAATTGGCAATAGGTCATTAACATGACTGGGTATAAAAAGAGCATCTTGGAGTGGCAGCGGCTCTCAGAAGTAAAGATGGGAAGAGGATCACCAATCCCCCTAATTCTGCGCCGACAAATAGTGGAGCAATATCAGAAAGGAGTTCGACAGTGTAAAATTGCAAAGAGTTTGAACATATCATCATCTACAGTGCATAATATCATCAAAAGATTCAGAGAATCTGGAAGAATCTCTGTGCGTAAGGGTCAAGGCCGGAAAACCATACTGGGTGCCCGTGATCTTCGGGCCCTTAGACGGCACTGCATCACATACAGGCATGCTTCTGTATTGGAAATCACAAAATGGGCTCAGGAACATTTCCAGAGAACATTATCTGTGAACACAATTCACCGTGCCATCCGCCGTTGCCAGCTAAAACTCTATAGTTCAAAGAAGAAGCCGTATCTAAACATGATCCAGAAGCGCAGACGTCTTCTCTGGGCCAAGGCTCATTTAAAATGGACTGTGGCAAAGTGGAAAACTGTTCTGTGGTCAGATGAATCAAAATTTGAAGTTCTTTATGGAAATCAGGGACGCCGTGTCATTTGGACTAAAGAGGAGAAGGACGACCCGAGTTGTTATCAGCGCTCAGTTCAGAAGCCTGCATCTCTGATGGTATGGGGTTGCATTAGTGCGTGTGGCATGGGCAGCTTACACATCTGGAAAGACACCATCAATGCTGAAAGGTATATCCAGGTTCTAGAGCAATAGATGCTCCCGTCCAGACGACGTCTCTTTCAGGGAAGACCTTGCATTTTCCAACATGACAATGCCAAACCACATACTGCATCAATTACAGCATCATGGCTGCGTAGAAGAAGGGTCCGGGTACTGAACTGGCCAGCCTGCAGTCCAGATCTTTCACCCATAGAAAACATTTGGCGCATCATAAAACGGAAGATACGACAAAAAAGACCTAAGACAGTTGAGCAACTAGAATCCTACATTAGACAAGAATGGGTTAACATTCCTATCCCTAAACTTGAGCAACTTGTCTCCTCAGTCCCCAGACGTTTACAGACTGTTGTAAAGAGAAAAGGGGATGTCTCACAGTGGGAAACATGGCCTTGTCCAAACTTTTTTGAGATGTGTTGTTGTCATGAAATTTCAAATCACCTAATTTTTCTCTTTAAATGATACATTTTCTCAGTTTAAACATTTGATATGTCATCTATGTTCTATTCTGAATAAAATATGGAATTTTGAAACTTCCACATCATTGCATTCTGTTTTTATTTACAATTTGTACTTTGTCCCAACTTTTTTGGAATCGGGGTTGTATTTTTATTATACATTTTATATATATATATATCTCATCTCATCTCATTATCTCTAGCTGCTTTATCCTTCTACAGGGTCGCAGGCAAGCTGGAGCCTATCCCAGCTGACTATGGGCGAAAGGCGGGGTACACCCTGGACAAGTCGCCAGGTCATCACAGGGCTGACACATAGACACAGACAACCATTCACACTCACACCTACGGTCAATTTAGAGTCACCAGTTAACCTAACCTACATGTCTTTGGACTGTGGGGGAAACCGGAGCACCCGGAGGAAACCCACGCGGACACGGGGAGAACATGCAAACTCCACACAGAAAGGCCCTCGCCGGCCCCGGGGCTCGAACCCAGGACCTTCTTGCTGTGAGGCGACAGCACTAACCACTACACCACCGTGCCACCCCATATATATATATATATATATATATATATATATATAGAGAGAGAGAGTTATTATGCCTTCGTGTTGTGTTGCCGGCTTTTGCTCCAAAACCTACAAGGATGGGGTAAGTTTATTCAAGTTTCCCAGAGATCCCGAGCTGCATGTGAAGTGGGTGAAGCAAGTTAGGCGCACTCGTGACAAGTGGGAGCCCTCACCAACATCCGTCCTGTGCTCTGAACACTTCGATTTGGATTGTTTTGACACCCTTCCCAGCTTAAAAGAATCTCTTGGGTGTTCAGTTCATCACAAACGTGTGTTACTACCATCAGCAGTGCCTACACAGTGTTGCCAGATTGGGAGGTTTCCCGCCCAGTTGAGCGGTTTCAAGTGCATTTTGGTGGGTTTTGAACATATTTTGGGCTGGAAAACGTTTTCCAGCCCAAAATATGTTCAAAACCCACCAAAATGCACTTGAAACCGCCCAACTGGGCGGGATTCCTCCCAATCTGGCAACACTGCCAGTATTCCGGAGGGGGTCTACTCGTAACTATGCCAGATTCAAAGACAGTCCTCCTGTCAGAACATGTGTTGTGAAACAACATAAGATAAAGGTACGTAGAGCTATAGATTCTACATGATAATCATGAATGTAATCATAAAGTTGGTGTGATATCAGTCATGTATTTGCTTGTGAAAGCTTGCGGCTTTCATGTAACTGCCACCTAGCAACGAGAGGCAAAGGGTAAAGAGGGTAGGCTATCATAGATTCTATTCGGAAGAGATCAACACAATTCTAGACTCCCAGAAGAGGAAGAGCTAGCACTAGCATGTTCACTGGCGTTTTCATGCGCCATTTCCATTGAGTAGAACCAGAGTAGAACAGCCAGTGAACCGCAGCATGTTCTCCCGCTGACGTCACAACATGGCCGCGAGCCACGGACCCAGTTTTCTTGCGCTGTGCAATTAAAAGTTGGATATTTGCGTAACAGCTTCTTTTCACGTAATTATAACAGAAATCTAACATGTTTGCCATGTTGTATAGTTTATTTAAGAAATTGCATAGAGTCATGTTCATGTCATCAGCCCTTTAAAGGTCAGAGAGATATTGACACACTTTTAAAAATTTGTGATGAATTTAAAGTTGTTTCTTCAGCAAAAGTGAATTGGTCAAAAAGCATAGCCTTGCTGGTTGGGAGATGGGTGAATAGCGAACCTTGTTTGCCTGATGGATTATTTTGGAATAGGGGTGGGTTTAAATACCTGGGTGTTTTCTTAGGTGATGATGTTTTCATTCAAAAGAATTTTGAAGGGGTGGTTGAAAAAGTTAAAGGTCGTCTGGAGAAATGGAAATTTCTTTTTAGTATTACTTCCTACAGGGGGCGTGTTCTTATTATTAACAACCTGGGTGCATCCTCTCTCTGGCATCGGCTGGCTTGTGTGGACCCCCCATCAAACCTGCTGGCAAAGATTCAGTTAATCCTGGTTGATTTTTTCTGAGACAGTTTACACTGGGTACCACAGAGTGTTTTATATCTGACCAAGGAGGATGGTGGACATGGACTTATTCATGTACAGAGCCGAACTGCTGCTTTTCATTTGCAATTTGTACAGCATCTTCTCACAGGATCAGTGGACTCAAGCTGGAAAGCTGCAGCTTGTTGTATTTTACAAAATTTTGAAGGACTAGGGTTGGATAGACCTTTGTTTTGGTTGAATCCAAATAGAATGAATGTCAATTCACTTCTTGTTTTTTATAAGAATCTGTTTAAAAGTCTGGTCTTTTTTTATATCACAACACATACAAATGGCAAGGTCATTATTCTGGTTGTTGAAAGAGCCTCTGATTTATGGTTCTGTGCTTGATGTGAGTCAAGAAATGTCCCTGGTACCTACTTCTAAGCTCATCAGCTCTGGAGTTACAACCCTTGGGGACTTAGTAGAGTTTGTTGGTCCTGATTTGAATAATAGCTGTACATTAGCGCATCACTTAGGTGTGAGGTCCATTCGGATAGTTGATCAGCTACTTGGGAAATGGCGGTCTCTCCTAACTGGGGAGGAGATGCAAATGCTAGGAGATTATTTTGGGGGGGAGTGTAGTCCTGGCTGCCAAGACCCCTTTCCCAGACTTACTCTGCTCCCAGATTTATCAGGGTGTACAGGTTGCTACCTACATACTGATAGTTTAGTTTTTCTGGGCCCTATAGCTGCAACTGGTAAATAATTGTATAAACTGTGTGTTCTATCTCTAAATAAAAGGTCTCTGGACAAGAGGGTGGATACACCCTGGCGTGAGGTTTTGCGGGTTGAAAATAATGTCAAACCACAATGGCGAGCTCTGTACAAGTCACCACTAACTAAAAAAGCTGGGGATTTACAATGGCGTATTCTGCATGGTGTAATAGCAATGAATGCTTTCATTTCTGTATTGAATCCAGGTGTGGATCAAGGGTGCCCTTTTTGTTCTTTAAGGGAGAATGTATTCCATGCTTTTATGCACTGTCAGAGGTTAAGACCTCTATTTGCTATATTGCAGACACTTTTCTTTAAGGTCAGTGAAAGTTTTTCTCATCTCATTATCTCTAGCCGCTTTATCCTTCTACAGGGTCGCAGGCAAGCTGGAGCCTATCCCAGCTGACTACGGGCGAAAGGCGGGGTACACCCTGGACAAGTCGCCAGGATATCACAGGGCTGACACATATGCCACTTTTCCACTACAAACGCGGCTGAGTCGGGCTGAGCCGTGCCGTGCTGAGTCAGGCTGAGTGGGGCTGTTGGAGTTGCATTTCGACTACAACCGCGCTGAACCGTGCTGGCTGGAAGTGGGTGGAAACATTGGGTGGAGTTAGCGAAAGTGGGTGGACGTCACGTGATGTCGTTAAGCAGCGCAAACAGTGACATCAGTGAGCTTTTAAGCGGTAGTCTCACGACCCGAATAGTAAACAATAAACATGGAGGACATGGAGTCGTTAGTGTTGCTGGTCTTGGTGCTGTGGCTTGTTGTCACCGACAACGCGGACAGATACTGGCAAGAGCGTATAGATGAGGCGAGGCGCATAAGGCTTCAGAAATTCTCGTAATTCGTAATTCTTCTCCTTCCGGGTTTGCGGTGTTTACAGATCCCAGCGCGCTCGCGGGGCGTGTGTGGGCATGTGAGGACACTCCTCCTCACCAGTCAGTGCACAGGGGAGTGTCTGCTCATGCCCCCAGCCTCACTCGGCACGGCTTGGCTCGCTTCAGCCCCACTCCAAAACGGTGCGAGTTTTAGGGGCTAAGCAGGGCTGAAACGAGCTGAGTCGTGCTGGTTTTTGGTAGTCGAAACGCGAGCCGTGTCGGGCTGAAGTGAGCTGAAGCAAGCTGAAAAAGGGTAGTGGAAAAGGGCCAATAGACACAGACAACCATTCACACTCACATTCACACCTACGGTCAATTTAGAGTCACCAGTTAACCTCACCTGCATGTCTTTGGACTGTGGGGGAAACTGGAGCACCCGGAGGAAACCCACGCGGACACAGGGAGAACATGCAAACTCCGCACAGAAAGGCCCTCGCCGGCCCCGGGACTCGAACCCAGGACCTTCTTGCTGTGAGGCGACAGCGCTAACCACTACACCACCGTGCCGCCTGAAAGTTTTTCTTTGGAGATTTTCATTTTTGGTTTTAAATATGTACAAAAGTATCGCTTCAAATGTCAGCTCTTAAACTTTCTGCTTGGGCAAGCAAAGATGGCGATATATGTTAGTCGTAAAAGGAAAGTTGAACAGGATTTAAATGTTGATCTCTTGATGGTGTTTTCTACTCTTGTAAGATGTCATATTTTGATTGATTTTTATTTTTATAAATCTATGAAGATGCTTGATGTATTTGAGGAAAGATGGTGCTGTTGAAAACGACAAGCTACAGATTGCACATTTTTTTAAATAGACTTTTAAATTTTTCCTTTTTTCTTTTACATTTTGAATATAGTGCCAAGCTGATATTGATGTTTTTTTTAAGATTGTAATAAAGGGATATTGAAAATTCAAATTCTCTCTCTCTCTCTCTGTTTTGACCACTTCAGATGGGTTAAATGCAGAGAAGGAATTTCACTATGCTTGAGTGTACATGTGACAAAAATAAAGGCTTCTTCTTCTTCTTCTTCTTAATTTACCCACAAATGTAATTATTCCACTTAAAGTGTACAGCAAACCAGCTACTAGATTTGGGACACAACTACATCCTAAACTATTTAGTATTTGTGACTTCTAAATACATGGGAGACACTAAAGGCATACAAAAGTACAGATTCCTACCCAAATTTCGAGGCAGGTTTAGTGCATGCTACAAGGTTATGGGAAATTCCTAATAAAGAAAAAAACCTTATTATGACAAAGGTAAGCTCAAATGTTGTCATACAGTGGCGCTTGAAAGTTTGTGAACCCTTTAGAATTTTCTATATTTCTGCATAAATATCTATGCACTATAGACACATGCACACCTGTAGTATGTAGTAGCAATGATTTCATGAATTTTTTTAATGACAAAATTGAGAATATCCGACAAAAAATTCAAACTACTAATTTAAGGTCAGACAATGTAGGTGACCCTGTAGTTAACAATATAACTGTATCAGATCATCAATTGGAATGTTTTACTCCCCTAAAAGAAACTGAATTACTTTCATTAATCTCAGCATCAAAAGCCTCAACTTGTGTACTAGATCCCTTACCTACACGTCTATTCAAACAGATAATACCTGAAGTAATTGAACCGCTTCTAAAAATAATAAATTCTTCTCTTAGGATTGGTTATGTACCCAAATCCTTTAAACTAGCAGTTATCAAACCCCTGATTAAAACCCTGACCTTGATCCCTGTCAGCTGTCCAATTATCGGCCAATATCAAACCTCCCCTTTATCTCCAAGATCCTTGAAAAAGCTGTGGCACAGCAGTTATGCTCATATTTACATAGGAATAACAACCATGAAATGTATGTCAGGATTTAGACCTCATCATAGCACAGAGACAGCTCTGGTTGAAGTAGTAAACGACCTACTGTTGGCGTCTGATCAGGGCTGTGTCTCGCTGCTTGTGTTGCTTGAGCTTAGTGCAGCATTTGATACCATTGATCATTCCATTCTTCTGGATAGACTAGAAAATGTTGTGGGAGTAAAGGGAACGGCCATCTCCTGGCTCAGGTCTTATTTAACTGATTGCTATCAGTATGTTGAATGGTGATATTTCTAGACGTACTAAGGTAAAGTTTGGTGTTCCACAAGGTTCTATCTTGGGTCCACTGCTTTTTTCTTTATACATGTTACCTCTGGGTGATATTATTCGTAAACATTGTATTAGTTTCCACTGTTATGCTGATGACACACAGTTGTATGTTTCTGCAAAACCTGATGAGAGACACCAGCTAAATAGAATTGAGGAATGTGTAAAGGACATGAGACACTGGATGCTTATTAACTTCCTTCTGCTTAACTCTGAGAAGACTGAAGTACTTGTACTAGGACCACATGCAGTTAGAAGTAGGCTTTCTGATTACATAGTAACTCTGGATGGCCTTTCTGTTTCTTCACGTGCAGCAGTAAAAGACCTCAGGGTGATTATTGACCCCAGTCTTTTATTCGAAACTCACACTGATAACATTACCTGGATAGCTTTCTTTCATCTCAGAAATATTGCTAAAATAAGAAATTTAATGTCACTACACAACACAGAAAAACTATTTCATGCTTTTGTTACCTCCAGGTTGGATTATTGTAATGCCTTACTGTCTGGATGTTCCAATAAGTGCATAAACAAGCTCCAGTTGGTTCAAAACGCAGCAGCAAGAGTCCTTACTAGAACTAGAAAATATGACCACATCACCCCGTCTTATCCACACTGCATTGGCTCCCAGTCAAATTTCGTATTGATTATAAAATACTACTATTGACCTTTAAAGCACTGAATGGTCTCGCACCACAGTACCTGAGTGAACTTCTGGTCCTCTATGACCCACCACACCTACTTAGATCAAAAGGTGCAGGCAATCTGCTGGTACCTTGTATAGTGAAGGCTACATCAGGGGGCAGAGCCTTTTCTTACAAAGCCTCACAGTTATGGAACAAACTTCCAAGTAGTGTTCAGGAATCAGACAGTCTCAGTGTTTAAGTCTAGGCTGAAAACATATCTGTTTAGTCAAGCCTTTTGTTAATGGTGTTTATGAGGTAAAGGAGTAGATCTGGAGGGTCTCAGACATAGTGTTTTGGTAAACTGGGATGTATGGATGCTGTCAATCCCCCACTCACTTGCTCACTCGAGTTTGTTGATGGTGTAGTGGCTGGGCTGCTTTATGTCCCGGGGCTCCCTCATGCCTGTGTTACCTTCTGGCTCTCCCCTTTTAGTTATGCTGTCATAATTAGTTGCCGGAGTCCCTGCTTGTACTCAGTGCAATATGTATACTGTTCCTACTTATTTAGGTGACATTGGGCATACCTAACAACCTGTGTTTTCTCTCTCTTCTCTCCCTCCCCTCCCCTCCAAATGTGTCCCTCTGAGTTACATGTCGGTCCTGGGATCGAGATGCTGACCTCTTCTGCTCCTCGGACCTGCCTGATCCATCCTGGTGCCCTGTGTCTGGTTGGAGTTTCATCGCATCGCTTCTGTGGAGGGCAGCCTCATGTGGACAGTTGGGGGTCATGCCTGGAGGATGCTCTGGACTCTTGCAGTGGTGCTTTGTGGCTGGGGACTGCAGTTGACTTGCTGACTTTGGGACTGCGGTTGTCGTGAATGGTTTTGCGCTCGGGTTTCCGTCGGTGGGGGGTTCATGGCATCAACAAAGCTGACTTTATGTTAGGACTGTTAATGTTATAGTCATGTTTTCTGTTGTTGCCCAAATGAGGATGGGTTCCCTTTTGAGTTGGGTTCCTCTCGAGGTTTCTTCCTCATGTCATCTGAGGGATTTTTTCCTTGCCACCATCGCCACAGGCATGCTCATTGGGGATAGATTAGGGATAAAATTAGCTCATATTTTAAGTCGTTCAAATTCTGTAAAGTTGCTTTGCAACAATGTTTATTGTTAAAAATGCTATACAAATAAACTTGACATAAATATGACCTAAAACATCATCAGATTTTCACACAAGTCCTAAAAGTAGATAAAGAGAACCCAGTTAAATAAATGAGACAAAAATATTATACTTGGTCATTTATTTATTGAGGAAAATGATCCAATATTACATATCTGTGTGTGGCAAAACTATGTGAACCTCTAGGATTAGCAGTTAATTTGAAGGTGAAATTAGAGTCAGGTGTTTTCAATCAATGGGATGACAATCAAGTGTGAGTGGGCACCCTGTTTTATTTAAAAAACAGGGATCTATCAAAGTCTGATCTTCACAACACATGTTTGTGGAAGTTTATCATGGCATGAACAAAGGAGATTTCTGAGGACCTCAGAAAAAGCGTTGTTGATGCTCATCATGCTGGAAAAAGTTACAAAACCATCTCTAAAGAGAGTTTGGACTCCACCAATCCACAGTCAGACAGACTGTGTACAAATGGAGGAAATTCAAGACCATTGTTACCCTCCCCAGGAGTGGTCGACCAACAAAGATCACTCCAAGAGCAAGGTGTGTAATCGTCAGTGAGGTCACAAAGGACCGCAGGGTAACTTCTAAGCAACTGAAGGCCTCTCTTACATTGGCTAATGTTCATGTTCATGAGTCCATCATCAGGAGAACACAACAATGGTGTGCATGGCAGGGTTGCAAGGAGAAAGCCACTGCTCTCCAAAAACAGCATTGCTGCTCATCTGCAGTCTGCTAAAGATCACGTGGACAAGCCAGAAGGCTATTGGAAAAATGTTTTGTGAACGGATGAGACCAAAATATAACTTTTTGGTTTAAATGAGAAGCGTTATGTTTGGAGAAAGGAAAACACTGCATTCCAGCATGAGAACCTTATCCCATCTGTGAAACATGGTGGAGATAGTATCATGGTTTGGGCCTGTTTTGCTGCATCTAGGCCAGGACGGCCTGCCATCATTGATGGAACAATGAATTCTGAATTATACCAGTGGATTCTAAAGGAAAATGTCAGGACATCTGTCCATGAACTGAATCTCAAGAGAAGGTGGGTCATGCAGCAAGACAACCCTAAGCACACAAGTCATTCTACCAAAGAATGGTTAAAGAAGAATAAAGTTAATGTTTTGGGATGGCCAAGTCAAAGTCCTGACCTTAATCCAATCAAAATGTTGTGGAAGGACCTGAAGCAAGCAGTTCATGTGAGGAAACCCACCAACATCCCAGAGTTGAAGCTGTTCTGTATGGAGGAATGGGCTAAAATTCCTCCAAGCCGGTGTGCAGGACTGATCAACAGTTATCGGAAATGTTTAGTTGCAGTTATTGCTGCACAAGGAGGTCACACCAGATACTGAAAGCAAAGTTTCACATACTTTTGCCACTCACAGATATGTAATATTGGATCATTTTCCTCAATAAATAAATTACCAAGTATAATATTTTTGTCTCATTTGTTTAACTGGGTTCTCTTTATCTGCTTTTAGGACTTGTGTGAAAATCTGATGATGTTTTAGATCATATTTATGCAGAAAATTCTAAAGGGTTCTCAAACTTTCAAGCACCACTGTATAACAGTAATAAATAAGCCAGGGCCTAGATCTAGTATATTTTATTTTGTTTATCAGTATGTCACAAACATGCTGCTAGTTTCGCCAAGCATTAGGTCTAATAAAATATTTCATGCTCAAAGCCCACATACAGATATACATTTTAACATTGCACAGAGCTTTCACACTGCTTTGTTGGCATCCACTCTTCCCGTTTAATTGCAGCTCACCATTTTTCTCATCTTTCTGGGTTTGCTGGGAAGCGGTGAAAAGTTAAACCAGGCTTATGTCCACGTCTCTTGTTACATCCAAAAACACTACAGGTCTCTGGCATTGTTCTTTTAGATGCAACTTCTACAAGTTTATCTGTAGATGTTGACTGAATTGGGCTTACAGTCACTTGCGTAAATTTGTGCTGGTCATTGTCAAACACAAGCTTGCCCAGCAACATGGCCACATACACAATTCTGCAGTTACAATGATGTCATTTGAAAGTCCCCTATAACTCCATATTCACTAGCGTGGAGTCAAGCCCATACATTCTAAGACTAAGATAGCTAAGCACTAGTTAGAATTATTTAGTTATCTTTCCAGAGAAATTGTCATTTAACCTTGCTTTATCTTGCAGTTGCACCCACTAGACAAGCTTTCCTTTTCTTTTCCACTGATTTTTAGCTGGCGGGAAAGCGAAGTCCACCATATTTGCCCATGCCGACTTGTTTTGGTTAAAAGTAGGTCAAATACATCCCATGGTGGTCACGTGGTATCATGTGACCACCATGCACAAGCAAGTGTGTGGCTCATTTGCTTCGGCAATCTCTGGAATCGTAAAATGCGGGACACATTTTATCTCAGCAAAACATTTACACATAGGATACATGATGTGTGCAACAGCAAAACATCTCAAAACTCCAGCAGCAATAGAAATAGAACATTTTACCCAGATTTCAACTTTGCAGTAGCACCTTTAAGAAAATAATTTTATATATTCTAGATTCATTGCACATAAACTAAAATGTTTCAAGCATTTTCCTATTTTAATTTTGATAATTGTGGCCTACAGCACAAAAAAACTCAAAATATTAAAATATTTCATTTTGAGTTAAACAGTATAAATACCATGTGTATCTTGCTCTAATTAAAGTACACACAATCACAATCATGGGGAAGACTGCTGACTTGAAAGTTGTCCAGAAGATGAGCATTGACACCCTCCACAAGGAGGATAAACCACAGAAGGTCATTGCCAAAAAGGCTGTCTGGAAAAGGTGCACAAGCAACAGGGATGATCACAGCCTTGAGAAAATGGTCAGGGAAAATTGATCCAAGAACTTGGGAGAGCTTCACAAGGCGTGGACTGAGGCTGGTATCAGAGCATCAAGAGCCACCACGCACAGACTGCTTCAGGAAAGGGGCTACAACTGTCACATTCCTAATATCAAACCCCTCCTGAACCAGAGACAATGTCAGAAGCGTCTTACCTGGGCTAAGGAGAGAAATAACTGGACTGTTGCTTAGTGGTCCAAAGTCTTCTTTTCAGATGAAGGTAAATTGTACATTTCATTTGGAAATCAAGGTCCTAGAGTCTGGAGGAAGCATGGAGAGGCATGGAATCCAAGGTGTTTGAAGTCCAGTGTGAGGTTTCCGCACTCCGTGATGATTTGGGGTGCCATGTCATTTGCTGGTGTTGGTCCACTGTGTTTTATCAAGTCCAAAATCAACTTGGCCATGTACCAGGATATTTTAGAGCACTTCATGCTTCCATCTGCTGACAAACTTTATGGAGATGCCGATTTCCTTTTCCAGCAGGACTTAGGCACCTGTCCACAGTGCCAAAACTACTACCAAATGGTTTGCTGACCATGATATTACTGTGTTTGATTGGCCAGCCAACTCACCTGACCTGAACCCCATTGAAAATCTTAGGGGTATTATCAAGAGGAAGATGAGAAGCACCCGACCCAAAAATACAGACGAGCTGAAGGCCACTATCAAAGCAACCTGGACTACACTTACACCTCAGCAACGCCACAGGCTGATTGCCTCCATGCCATGCCACATTGATGCAGTAATTTGTGGTAAAGGAGCCCCAACCAAGTATTGAGTGGAAAATGAACATACTTTTCAGAACCTGGACATTTCTGTTTTGTAAATCCTTTTGTGATTGACCTTAAGAAATATTCTAATAATTTGAGATAGTGGAGTTCTTATTTTGGGGCGGCATGGTGGTGTAGTGGTTAGTGCTGTCACCTCACAGCAAGAAGGTCCGGGTTCGAGCCCCGCGGCCGACGAGGGCCTTTCTGTGCGGAGTTTGCATGTTCTCCCCGTGTCCGCGTGGGTTTCCTCCGGGTGCTCTGGTTTCCCCCACAGTCCAAAGACATGCAGGTTAGGTTAACTGGTGACTCTAAATTGACCGTAGGTGTGAGTGTGAATGGTTGTCTGTGTCTATGTGTCAGCCCTGTGATATCCTGGCGACTTGTCCAGGGTGTACCCTGCCTTTCGCCCGTAGTCAGCTGGGATAGGCTCCAGCTTGCCTGCGACCCTGTAGAACAGGATAAAGCGGCTAGAGAGATGAGATGAGTTCTTATTTTCATCAGCTATAAGCCATAATCATCAAAATTAAAACAAAGGCTTGAAATATTTCACTTTTGGAGTAATGAATATAGAATAAATAAAAGTTTACCTTTTTGAATTAAATTATGAAAAAAAAAGAACTTTTTCATCATATTCCAATTTTTTTGAGATGCCCTAAAACATAGCTGCATATTGTTGTTGTTGTTGTTTGTTTTTCATTTAAAATTTCCATTTAAAATTAGTTGCTTTGCTCATCTGGAGTACATTGACTCTAAACCAAGTAGACTGCAGCAATAGTTGCGCACACACACATATATACACAATTTTGTTACCTTGAAGTCCACATTCATTACAATATCCAAAAACTTGAAGTGGAGTTATTAAAAGTGGGAGATTAACTTGAAATGCATCATATAAAAAGATCACTGCAGTCAGCATTAAAGAAATAAATGAGAAAACCTTCCATACTAATGTGACTGTGATATTAAAAGAACTACATGCAAAGCTTCAGTCTGCAGTCATGTGCTTACATCAGCTGGATTTTTAGTCCAAACCTCCCCCCAACACTGTACAGCTGTCCTAGTTTTGTACACTACTTATTTACACTGCTTGAAAATGACCATGTCCCACATTTTAAAAAAGTCTCTTTTGCTCTCTAACTGGATCTTCTTTTTCTATCTATGTACAGTGGTGCTTGAAAGTTTGTGAACCCTTTGGAATTTTCAATATTTCTGCATAAATATGAGCTAAAACATCATCTGATTTTCACACAAGTCCTAAAAGTAGATAAAGAGAACCCAGTTAAACAAATGAGACAAAAATATTATACTTGGTGATTTATTTATTGCGGAAAATGATCCAATATTACATATCTGTGAGTGGCAAAAGTATGTGAACCTTTGCTTTCAGTATCTGCTGTGACCCCCTTGTGCAGCAATAACTGCAACTAAACATTTCCGGTAACTGTTGATCAGTCCTGCACACCAGCTTGGAGGAATTTTAGCCCATTCCTCCGTACAGAACAGCTAGAACTCTGGGATGTTGGTGGGTTTCCTCACATGAACTGCTCGCTTCAGGTCCTTCCACAACATTTCCATTGGATTAAGGTCAGGACTTTGACTTGGCCATTCCAAAACATGAACTTTATTCTTCTTTAACCATTCTTTGGTCGAATGACTTGTGTGTTTAGGGTCGTTGTCTTGCTGCATGACCCAATGTCTCTTGAGATTCAGTTCATGGACAGATGTCCTGACATTTTCCTTTAGAATTCGCTGGTATAATTCAGAATCCATTGTTCCATCAATGATGGCAAGCCGTCCTGGCCCAGATGCAGCAAAACAGGCCAAACCATGATACTACCACAACCATGTTTCACAGATGGGATAAGGTTCTTATTCTGGAATACAGTGTTTTCCTTTCTCCAAACATAACACTTCTCATTTAAACCAAAAAGTTCTATTTTGGTCTCATCCATCCACAAAACATTTTTCCAATAGCCTTCTGGCTTGTCCATGTGATCTTTAGCAAACTGCAGACGAGCAGCAATGTTCTTTTTGGAGAGCAGTGGCTTTCTCCTTGCAACCCTGCCATGCATACCATTGTTGTTCAGTGTTCTCCTGATGGTGGACTCATAAATATTAACATTAGCCAATGTGAGAGAGGCCTTCAGTTGCTTAGAAGTTACCCTGGGGTCCTTTTTCACTATTACACGCTTTGCTCTTGGAATGATCTTTTTTGGTCGACCACTCCTGGGGAGGGTAACAATGGTCTTGAATTTCTTCCATTTGAACACAATCTGTCTGACTGTGGATTGGTGGAGTCCAAACACTTTAGAGATGGTTTTGTAACCTTTTCCAACCTAATGAGCATCAACAATGCTTTTTCTGAGGTCCTCAGAAACCTCCTTTGTTCGTGCCATGATACACTTCCACAAACATGTGTTGTGAAGATCAGACTTTGATCGATCCCTGTTCTTTAAATAAAACAGGGCGCCCACTCACTCCTGATTGTCATACCAATTGATTGAAAACACCTGACTCTCATTTCACCTTCAAATTAACTGCTAATCCGAAAGGTTCACATACTTTTGCCACTCACAGATATGTAATATTGGATCATTTTTCTCAATAAATAAATGACCAAGTATAATATTTTTGTCTCATTTGTTTAACTGGGTTCTCTTTATCTACTTTTAGGACTTGTGTGAAAATCTGATGATGTTTTAGCTCATATTTATGCAGAAATATCGAAAATTCTAAAGGGTTCACAAACTTTCAAGCACCACTGTATCTGTCCCTTCCTATATTTCATTCTGGAGATATGGAGTCCAGGACTGGTCTGTGATTTCCTTGCTTTAATACACCTATTAGACCTGCAGCCATTTGCCCACGTTGAACTAAAGTTCAAGGAGTCAAGTCCATACAATGAGTTTCAAACTAGCAGTTCACAGAATTTAATTTGCACTACAGCCACTTAACCCAACATTTATGGTCTTCACATACAGTAAGGGAGTTGAGACCATTCACTTTCTCTGTTACACATTTACTCGAAGGAATTCATAAATACTAATAGTACTTGAATTCATCAAAGCAATCAAGTAATGTTCTTAAGTATCCACTTGATTTGCGCTTACTCTAATGTCTATATTACTCAGTCTGGATCCCAACTAATTCAATGACAGTTTAACAATCTAAAGCAGCCACTAAATTAATCTGCATTTAAATATGCTGGACGGCAGCAGATGATGATGTTGGATGCTAATGGATTTAAAGTTCTCCTGGGACTGTATGGTGGTGCAGTGGTTAGTACTGTTGCCTCACAGCAAGAAGGTTCTGGGTTTGAACCTCACAGGGTTGAACTGGCAAGGGCCTTTCTTTGTGGAGCTTGCATGTTCTCTCCTTATCTATGTGGGTTTCCTCCAACAGTCCAAAGAGATGTGGATTAGGTCACCTGGCTACTCTAAATTGCTCACTGGTGTGAAATGGTGGTTCATCTCTGTGTTACCCCTGCGAAAGATTGACGATCTGCCCAGGGTGTATCCTGTCTTTTGCCCAAAGTCAGCTGTAATTTGGCTCCAGCTTCTCTTGCAATCCTGATGCATAGATAATGGATGGATGACTGAAAATTCATGTAAACTAGACAGGAGCAGCATGGTGAAGCAATGGGTTGCTTTCCACCTCACATCTCCAGGGTGCTTTGTTTGATCCTGAACGTGGGTTACTGTCGGTACGGAGGTTCTGTACATGCCAAGTCTTCCGAGACATGAGTCTGGTTTCCTTTCCTTTCACCCCCTAAAACATGCCAGTAGGTGGATTGGCTAAAATAGCTTGCCCCATGTTTGAATGAATGTGTGAATATACTGTATGGTGACTAATGTATACCAGTGTTTCTGGGATAGTCTCTGGATCCATCCTGACCCTGCCTAAGATAAGTGGTTATTCAAAGTGGACTTTTTTTTTTAATCCCAATCATGAACTATCCAATTTCAGCAAGCCTGTGCCTCAGGTTCCTGTTCTTGGCAGAGAGGAATCTGATTTGGTCTTCTGCTGTTGTAACTTATCCACCTCAAGTTTCAGCATGTGCATTCTGAGATGCTTTTCTACAGCCTTCTTATCAGCTTTAACTATACTGTCCATTCTCCTCTGATCTCTCTCAGCAATAAGGTGTATTTCATTTTGTTTTGTTTTTTGCACTATTCTGTGTAAACATTAGAAAATGTTATGCATGAAAGTACACCTACTGGCAACTTTTTTGAATTGATAGGCAGCATCACTAACAGATCATTCCATGTAGTTGATGACTTGATGATTCACAAGGTTTTTTTTCCCCTCCTCTTTTAGTCGGACTGAGTCCAGAGTTTTTTTTGTTTTTTGTTTTTTTTTTTTAATCTGAGCAAATATTTACAGACATTTCTGGAATGTACAGTACCAGTCAAATGTTTGAATACACCTTAATGGATTTTCTTTATTTATATTAATTAAGAGACACTTCATGTCTTAATGTAATGACAGAGGTTATTTCTCTTTACTTAGTTGAGCGGTTCTTGACATAATATGGATTCATACAGTTGTGGAATAGGGCTGTTTACTGTATTTTTATTATTTACTGTTTAATGATGAATGCATTAAGAAGGCAATAAATTGCACTAA
Organism: Neoarius graeffei; assembly: GCF_027579695.1. Lineage (NCBI taxonomy): Eukaryota > Metazoa > Chordata > Actinopteri > Siluriformes > Ariidae > Neoarius > Neoarius graeffei. The sequence continues at coordinate 91,405,514 of NC_083571.1, forward strand.
TTAACTTTTGACGAGGCACAGCTGTTAACTGAAAAGCATTACAGCTGACTACCTCATGAATCTGGTTAAAATAATGCCAATAATGTGCAAAATGTCATCAAGGTAAACGGTGGCTACTTTGAAGAATCTAAAATATGAAACACAGTTTGTTTGCTTTTTTAACACTTTTTGTTCACAACATAATTCTGTGCATGTTCCATTTGTTATTTCATAGTTTTAATGTTGTCATTGTTCTACAATGTAGAAAGTGTGTGTGTGTGTGTGCGCGTGTGAGTGAGAGAGAGAGAGAACACAAGCGGCCATTGCAGTTGTACTGTATTCACATACATGGAAATGAATCAGCTGTAACATTCATATCATTGCATTACAAATGTGTTGAAAATACAGTAACCCACATTCATGGCATTTTGTCAGACATATAATAAATCAAAGAATTTTCCTCTTAAGTCACACACAAAATAGTGTGGCTAAATCTTTTTGTCCATTAGAATGCTTCAGCTCCCAGTATTCCCCTCAAGGTTTTCACAGTTTGTCTGCACTGCAGTAAAAGGGTCATGCCCTGAAAATGGGCATCGATTGGATGAGCTCTGTGGTCATGCTACACAGCGTGTCAAACACACATTTGCACAAACTTGCACACTCTGGAAAGAGTTTTTCCCCATTTCTGGTTGGCTAGACAAACTTGTACACACTCCATCACACACACAGAAGTGCTTGGTTGTCAAGTAGATTCAGGGCTATGAATGACCTCATGGGAGATACAAACTGTGTAAAGCATGTCACTGTCTATCAGTCACATGCTGTAGCTAACAGCCATAAACACAGAGATGGACAGATAGGAAAGACAATAGAGAGGGAAAGGGTTGAGGATGGA